>NW_009617652.1:0-7164 GCF_000690535.1 Cariama cristata | reverse complement strand
CCATTCCGCTTTGCATTTTTCAGAAATATTTGCCATCTATTCGAAGAAGAGGATCCCCTACAGCATTTTTTTTCATTTTGTTGGTAGAAATAGTATAATGATTCAGTCCAATAGCTCTTTTAATGGCAAACTGCTGGCATGCAGGAGCTGTAAGAAAAATTAAGTTTGACACTTCACCATGTTCTAAAGCTGACAAAAAAAAAAAAAAAAGACCTGCAAGGCTTTTTGAAGCAATAACAAATGGCCATAAATGATTACACTGAACATGAGCACTGAAACTTCAGGTGTAAAAGCTGAGTTTGAATATCATGCCCACATAAACACATGCTCCAAAACCTTGGATTTCCCCCTCGAGGGCTAGAAATTTGGACTGAAATACAATTGTACTGAAACTCTTGCTATTTGGATTTAGCAAGTATGAGTTATGCCACTCTGATTGCTTCTGCTTTTGGTATGCTGCTGCTTTCTGTTTCTGAGAGCCTTGCTTTGCAGAGATCAGCAGCCATTTTACAGGGGGCTGTTATAGTCTGCAGCAGATGACAGACATAGTGTTGATCCTATTTTTAATACAATTGAAAATGTTTCATGTAGAAGTTGTTTGCTTATTGTAGAGAAATAAGCTTGTACTGTGAGCAGTGATCCTGATACAGGTGTATATATTCAGGTGTATTTCCAGCTGAAATCGATTTAGATACCATTGTTACATCTTGTGATTAAAAAGGAAAGTTGCTGTCTCTTGTGCTTTCAATCTCTTTTCAGATTTAGAAAATGTTAGCAAGAAATTTTAACCAGCTTAGCCATTTGAGAATTTCACATCAAAATTGTGAAAATGTCAGCAATCTTTCACATATGGTTTTTCATTAAAAGGCCCCACCTTTTTTCTGATTCTCAAGAAAAAAATCTATTTTATTGCAAAGGGATTTCTTTCTGGTCATCCATTGTGTGTAATGTTTTATTTTGTTTTAATGTAATCTAAAAAGATCTTTATCAAAAGTATTTTTTTCTGGAACTGGCTATAACTAGTAATGACATAAGAAATGTACATTAAAAACTCAAACAAACCCCAGAATGTCAATCTTAATGACACTTAAAAATCACTAGCTTTTAAATAAATAACCACTACATATCTACAGCGAAAGCTGGTATTTTCTACTAAGCTGTCATTATCAGTAGCTGTAGTGATGGCCTACAAAGCTTTCCTTCCTAGGACTGAGAAACACAAGCTGAGTTTTGTTGCTATTGTTGCAAAGCACTATCAAATTCCAGGATGATGATAATAGAGAAAATTCATTTTGAAAGGCTTTTAAGGACAGAGTGTTTAACACACTCCTGCTTGTACTGTCCAGAAGATTGCTTTGATAACTGTAAAAGCCGAAGCAGCTGAAGATTTAGAAACAGACTGAGTGTTTAGACATCATAGTTCACGGTTTTGCCTTGTAGATGTCTGATCAAGAACCATCTGGACTGGGGAAGAAACAGCTCCGAAAAGATACAGAACATCAGAAATTAAAGGGTTAAATCTGGTGCCATATCTCAACTGTAATGCAACTGTCAGTCAAATGAGATGATAGTAATAGTATACTTTATATTTACATATTGTAGGTCCTTCCCACCCAGTCTCTTAAAAATCCTTTCTAATATTAAGCACTTAGTATTGACAGTTGGTTCCTGTGTTTTGTCAGTAATATACATGCCTGGGGACTACTCTATTTCTCTAGCTGGCCGTTCGCCATCTCAGAGGTCTTGCTGTCAGCACATTTTCCCGTTTCAGGTCAGTGGGGACTGGAAGTAAATACACTAGTGAATTCAGTGAAACCTCTACTCTGCATGCAGTCTATAGGGCTTACGCAGGTCAGTGAACAGATTGCCCAAGGAGGCTGTAGAGTTTCCATCTTTGGAAAGATTCAAAACTCAACTCTGCATGGCCCTGAGCAGCCTGCTGTCGGTGACCTTGTTTTGAGCAGGAGAGCTTTCCAACCTCAACCATTTTGTGACTCAGGAGAGGCGCGTTGGCTTTCACAGCTCTGAAGGGAATCGCATGACTTGGGAAATAAATGCCAGCATCTTGGCTGTCATTTGCTGTGCTGAGTAAATCTGCAAAGTCTCCTACAGTCTACAAGTGTAGATTTTGTGTAACGAGGCCCAATTTTCAAAATAGGTCAGCGTACAATTGTTGCCATTTAGGAAACCAGATGAGGAAGCTGCTTGATATTTTGGCAAATCCCTTCCGTGTCAACGGCCTGTCTTAACTTTAATAGCCCTGTTTCTTACCAAGAACTTAAGAAGATGGCATTTTTCTTTGCAGCTATGATTACATATGGATATATATAACACTATGTAAATATATATTTAACTATAAATAACATTGCCCACATTTGTTTTAAAGTAATAGGCCCTGCAATCACAATCTACCATTGTGTCACATTTGGCATGGCCCTTGATAGGGGTGATTCCTGTGGACTGTAGCACACAGGGTGCTTCTTAAATGAGACTTACAAATCTACCCAAGTGGACAGTCTCCATTAGCTGTTTAGTAAAAAAGAGCAATGAGATGCTTATGTTGTGTTTATGTTGATTGCTTAGTTAAATGGTTACATCTGAGTTAATTTTTAAAGACATTGGTTCCCAAGTATACTACTCCATAGCAGAGTCATCTCCCCCTGTCTCAACAAATACAATGATGTAATGGGGCCTTTGTGTCAGTTGGGACACAAAAGCTGTTACATTATAATGGTTCGTCTAAAATGATTTTCTTTTTTAAAATAGCCTAATATGTAGAGCTGGTTTGAAATGAACAGCAGTTTGCACATTGAATCAGAGATTGTACTGCATGGACTGTAAGACACAGAAATAATAAAAAAGCCCTTCTTAGTAATGAGAAGTGAACACTGAGGTCTTGAACAGCTACTGCAAGTACTCCTGCAGAACAACTGGTGCAGATCATAACCTCAAAGTTCTCTGTAGTTGCAAGACATGAGCATTTCACAAGACACATCTTGTACTTCTAGTCTAAGGAAATTGTCAGGAAATCAATGAATTAAAAGCTCAGGTTTTCCTTAAAGTGAAATTCTGAAGAAGACATCTTTGTATCAGCAGCAAATTTTTTTAAGTTATGAAAACAGTAAAATAAGAGCAGAGAATCTGTCCTACTCCTAATGTAATAAACAGCCCATTGAAACTTAAAAACTACAGGCTATCCTCAGACTATAACCAAGTTAAATCTCAATAACCCAAAGAAAAATATAGATAGTGTTGAAAGATACCCTGTGAAGGGAGCCTTATCTGCTGCCTGCCCCAGGCTTTAGGGACTCTTAGTCTGGACGTAAATATATTTTGAGCTCTGCCAAGACCTTGCAGCAAATTAAAATGGAATAACTGAATATATTTGTCAGTATCAGAACACTCAAGCACTTGGATGATCACTATGTTGTGTGAATTTTCTAACTGGTACACGGAATTTGGCTACTGTTACATTAAGTGGTTTAAGAGTTGTTTTCTGGATTTAGTCCAGTTATAGTCAAGGCTGCTGCTGCTGTAAATCACTTGAGTGTTACAAAAGAATCTCTGCTAGTCTGACTACACTAGCAGGGCAAAATGAAGTGTTTTAATTGTGAAAGCTGTTCCCCAGCTGAAGAGCAGAAGAAGCTATATGAAATGCTGAAGCAGCCCGAACAAAGCTGGTACTGAGTCGTCTTCATATCCCCATTAACCCTGAGTCCTCCAACAGCTCCATTCTCCTGTCTTGCTAACCCCCATAAAGATTCCATGTTTCCAGTATTAAGGCAGTGTAAATGGGAGAAATGTGAAGGCCAGTTTGAGTTTTGCCCCTGCTGTTCACCAATATCCTGGTGATGACAGTGTTAAGTTCAGCTTGGGCTGTAGCGTTGCACAAATTAGCACAGAAGAAGATGCACAGCCCAGTGCCTAACCACTCGTGTCTTGGGGCCTTACCAGCACAACGTGTTAGACAATAGATCCTAATAGGAATGAAGCAATGCCATAGCCCTGTGCATCGCAAAAATAGGCAGAGTGGAACGTAACCAAGCCACCAGCTTCAAGGCCACAGCTCTTTCAGAAGTGTCCACAGGTGGCTGGGATTTTAAGTCTCTTGCCTCACCTTGCAGACCACATCACCCCTCTTGTTAAAGAGCTCTCTTTACCCTAGATCTCCTGCAGCAGAGTCTCAGACTTCCGATCTTAGAAAAATAGTTAATTTATTTGAATGGTACAACAGAATGACAGCTCGAGCTGGGTGCCTCTGGAGGGGACCCCGAAACAAAGAAAATCTGGGTTTTTAAACCCTTACAACCTATGCATCCCCTCTCCAGGCGCCCTTCACGTGCCTTTCGGTCCAATGGTCAGTCTCTTCACGTGCTGTCCACACGCCCCTTTGTCCAATGGTAATTCGTGTTCTTGGGACTCAACTGTTTCTCTTTGGTTCTCCACCTCTGAACTCTTGACGGGCCATTTGTTGTCCTTATCTCGATGGTTTGCGGCTTCTGCTGACAAAGTTTCCTCCTGATCTTCTTCCAGACCCCCCCGTAGCCAAGCAGCCAGGTCAGGATGGGTTTATGGTAAGTGACCTGGAATTCCTTCTCCTGCTAACTAATGCTAACTGAAGTTATTCAGACAGAAGAATACATTTAAAAGAACAGAATAAAAAAGTTAGGTTGATTAAACTTATTCTGTAACACCTCTCATTCGCTGGGAATACTTCCAACTCAGCAAAACCCCATCATGCAGAACCCTGGTCGTCTCCTCTTTGTCACCCTCACCATGCAAAGGTGCAGTATAGCTCCTGCCTTGGCTTGCACAGCTTTAAGGCTCCGTCTGGCATCTTGCTAAGGAAAACAGCCCGGAGAGAGTGAAGTGTTCTCTGGCGCCTCTTGTGGTCACATTTATGCTGCATCAAGGGTGCCTTTGTGTGGTTGACCTTACTTTGCCAAAGGGGACTAGAAAAGCACAGTGACTTCTCAAACTAGTAGGTCTTCTGGACAAACTCTCTGTATGAAGCACAGAAGGCGGAGAGTGTGGTGATAACTTTACTGGATAAAAACTGTAATCTGGGTAACTGGAGGAAGCATTTCCCTTGCAGATTAGTATTTAGTGGGTTACCAGACTCTGTACATTTTTTTAATGGACTTCATACTCTAAAAGAAAACTCACAAATAAAATGATTTGTTGGAATTTTAGGGTTGGAAGTGCTTTTCAGCAGAGTATTACTGGCAACAAGAATCACTTGCATAAAATTTCAATATAAGTTCCTTGAAAATATGTAAACCTAAACTCTAAAAAAAAGAAAAAAAAAATCACAAAAATAGTTGCTAGAACTCAAAACTGCCCTAAATTGTGCTCTGCAGTAGTCTATTAAGGGTCATTCTGTTAGCCAGATCTTCTAGAATATCACGACATATTGGCAATGACTTTCCCCTTGTAAACCATTTTCTAAACTTAATTAATGTAACTATCCTATAAAGAAATTCATTGCTACTTTCTAGTTAAATGCTTTGCTGTTTTGGCAACCATTTTTTCATGAGATGATCAGCTTCCTTCAAAAAATTGCAATTTTTCACTGCACATATAAACAGAAAATTGAAATTTCCTTCTTGTAGTTGAAATATCTCTTGGTTTTGATTCTTTAAAGAGAACCGCAAATTTCAGTGATTTTTTTCCCCCATAGAATAATAAATTTACCATTTTTCTAATAATAAGAGTTAATACAGTAATCTCTATAATGTGATCTAATGGATCGTATGTAATGTCAGAAATATTCCTGTATGCGTGGTACTCAAGTGAAACAGTTATTGGTCTCACATACATTTGTGTGAATTCAGTATTTCTTAAAAGATCTATATGATTAAGTACCCTTCCATTAGATTAGATTAGATTACAAACACTCATTCTTCAGAGGTACTCATGCTATGTAAAATGCAGGGGACAAAACCAATCAGTGCTTCCAGGCACTCGAAAGAACACAAGAAGCCGATACTACTGTTTCTGTGTTATTCACTTATCATGTAGCCAATAATATGCAAAATGTGATTATTATTATAAATGCTGACAAAATTTACTTTCAAATAATACTTCATAATGAATTTTTTTAACTGTTTTGAACAAAAATACCTTGGACAAATGATCCAAGTAGAGATTCACAATGACAATAATTTTTAAAAATACATTAAAACTACCAGAACAATGGAACTTCTATTTCAAGGAAGCAGTCTAGGAATACATACTAATTATTCTTGCCTGCCTAGCTCTTCCTGAACTTAATTTTGAGCTAGGATCAAATATCTGATCTGAACATGCACTCATATTAATTGCACTCATTATATATAAGTGCATTAAATATGAGTGCATAATGCACTCATATTACCAACAAAGTAAACATAGGCTGAAAAAAGTATTATTAATGAGAATGCTTCAGTAACATAAGATAGTTGGAGTTTAGTCTAGGTCATAGTTTTAAAAATAAGAATGTGTGCACTCTACAATGTTTCCTCTATCGGCAGCGGGTAAAAAACATACTCAGAAAATTAGTGCCAGCTACACTGTCCCCATGAAGGAACTCGGCACATGAAAACCTGGTTCCTCTCTAGAGAAGATGCAGAGGTGATGAGAAGGGAGGAGATGCGCCCTTAGATCAATTCAGTTTTACCTTGCTTTCATAGGGATGGCTTTCTACACAGCTCAGAGGTCTGGCCTGAAGTGTTATGTTCTACAACACTGTCCTTCGCAGAAACTGAGGTTTACTATGAAAGGCCTAATTTAATTGGCAGTTCTATTAGTTTTCTGGGGTAACGCATGATTTCTCAGCTTCTCTTTAGTGTATTAGTACCAGTACACTGAAAGTGAGCAACGTAAAAAATGAAACTTTTGGGAAGAAGCATATAGCTTAATATTTATCTGTGTCAGAATGTGAGTAGTGTGGATTTCTCTTTCTCTTTCTCTTTCAACATTAAAAAACTGTAATATAGTATAACAGGCAAATAATTGAAAAATAGTATCCATGAAGTTATAGCACCGGTGTATGAGCATTACATGCATCCTTTTGTGCACAACACCATGTTCTCTTTCCATATAAAAAATGATGATTCTTAAAGCATTACATTTTCTAGCAACTGATCCCACTCCTTGTGTCACCATTTAAGGCTGGGCCGGCGC
>NW_009617651.1:0-19809 GCF_000690535.1 Cariama cristata | reverse complement strand
CCCCCCAAAAAAAACTCTGCCGTTCAGGGTGTAACCGAAATAAAAGGCGGTTCGTGATTTTGTGCGCAATGATGTGCCGTTAAAAGATGTCACTTAGGCATCCAGCATCTTCAGAATATCCCAGTAGGGTTTTTGGTTGGTTGGTTTGTTTTTGTCTGAAATTCGGAGGTCTGGGGGGAAAACAACCGAAAAAGAGTGAGCTTGTTAAACTTCACGCGGTGTTTGTCATGTGAAATCTTCAGCTGTTGAGAAAGAATTCTGAGTAACCAGATGGGCTTATTTTAAATGGGCATCTTTTTGTCTCAAAGACGTCTGCAAATCTCCATTGAGAACACCCCTGGATGAGGTATGTACCAAGCCTTTGGTAGGAGACAGCTCATTACTGTGATTTCAGTTTGATTAAGTAAAATGGTGTCAGAAGATGAAGTCCGTAGTTTTCCTTTTTCTCTAAAATTATCATCAGTGTTATTTTCTGTATGGCAGCAAATGATCATAGGAACAGTTTTGGCATATGTTTTCTTCTTTCAGAAGATAAAGGGACATATATAACATAGAAGCAGATAGCAAAATACTCCTTGAGTATCTACGAGTATAAAAAAAAACCCATAGTATGGCTTTTTTAACCTGTTAAAGGTGTAGTAATGTTTCTTTCTTTTTTTTTTTTTCCTTAGATGTGTCATCTTCTTTTCATTGTTATTGTTCACCTTTTCTTAAAGGAATATGGCATTCTCTGCTGGGGGTAGCATTGCTGTTCACATGTACCAAGATCATGCAAAGGATCAGAGTGATATTTAATAAGATATTTAATAACATAATGTGCAACATTGCAAAAATTACTTGGATGTGCTTAATGCTTTTTGGATTACACCTCATATCAACAGCCAGCACAGGTTTTCCCTTTGCAAGAAAGGAAAAAAAAAGACAACTGTGACTGTAGTAGGAATATTTATTATGCAGGCAGAGTTTATTAAATCATCCGTAAAAAAAATCAACGTAACGTCTTTAAACAGTTTAGAAGATGAATGTGTAATTTCTGATTTGCTTGAGGTTAAAATTAGTTTTGTAGCAACCAGGAACAGCTTTGCTTTATTATCTGTCGGTCTTTTGAATGAGAGGCAGAACCATGTGAATAAAAACATTTTAAAGCAGAATTGATAAAAGCAATAATTGTTTGACTGAGCCAGCAGGCATCTATTGTCAGGGGAGAAAAAAAAAAAGTTGGCTAGATAAAGAAATTTGCTGTGAATTTACCTCGTCGACCATTCAACAACACCTAAACCCACAGTAATCAAATCGAAATACCTATAAAACTCAAGGTGAAGGTGGAAGCAGGTTAGAGCATCGTGGGGATGAGCCGGTGGGCGCCTTTGATCCTGGCTGTTGTTCTTTGGTGAATTATGTTAGCTCCGTTGCATAAAGGACCCCAGTAAGGGCTTTCATGCTCTGCTGAAGGAGCGGCAGGGCTGAGCCAACGCAAGCCTTCCCTTCCCTTTCTCTGTTCGCGGCTTTCTCATTGGGCGACGGAAGTTCAGAAATTAAATAACTTTTCAGTAATTTCTGACTTTCAGCCTTTATGGTGGCCATCCCAAAACGCTTGCGGACTGTCATCCCGCTGGGAATTTTGGTGCTGAAAGTGTTCCGCGCTAGCGAGGGAGAGCTGGGATGGCTTTCCTTTCTGTTGAGTAGGGGTAGGTGAGGAGATTAAGAGGCAAGGGAGAACCCAAACCCATATAGTCACTTTGTATTGCCCGGTAATTTTACAAATACGTTGCCATTCCCGGTTCTGCAGGTCTCAGACGCTGTCTTTCACTCACCTACTTCCTCTACTTCTGTACATTTTAAGAGAAATTACTGTAACTTTCCTGATGCAAACTTTGTGACCTCTCTCTAGTCATGCCGTTGGCTACCTAGGCATCTGCAGAATTAATTTTACTCAACGGTGATTGCTCTTCATTTCTTTGCAGATATCTATATTGGCTTTATCTGAGTCTTCTCCTGAAACAGTAAATGATTTTAGATATGTTTTGCTACAATTTCCCAAATAGTTTAGGCTATGTAAAATGATGAATGCTCTACAAAACCACTCATCGACCATTTAAGTGAGAATTTGGAGATTTTTCTCTTCTTTAGCAGCAAATTCACACAGTCTGCTGCTGATTTAAAATATGTACTGCGGGCGACCCTAACACTGGGATTTGGCCAAGTTCAAAGCAGCTGTGCAGATGGACACAGAAGACAGAAGGCAGAGGGAAATAGACCCTTTTAATCATAACAAGGCTGCTCTTGTTTTCCTATCTATAGTGGAAATGCACGCCAGCCCCTCGTACTTAAAAGCAAGCTTGCAAATGTGCCAGAAGAGACAGCAACAGCATTTGTTATTAATGCAAAGTTAAAAATGTGACAACCTGTCTTCTCAGTACTGCTCTTTACGTCTCCATTTCTAGAGTTGACACTGTACTGCTGCAAAAAGTGCTCATCCGATTGCTGTCCGTGGGATAAGAATTTCCCTCCCCAGAACTCAGGCTCTTTGAAAGTGCATGCCCTTGTTAATGATCGCTGAAACCAGCCACAACCTGTCCTTTTGAGATGGTTATAATGACTTATAAATCAATTTCTCGTTAGAAAGAACTTTTTTCTTTTTTTTTTTTTTCCCTTTTTCCCAAAGGTGCCATTGTTGCCCATTAAAAATGATTGGGTTTGCAACATAAGGTTGGAGCACATTTTATTCTGCCGTTTGTGCCTCATGCAGGGGCATTATGGTGATGCACACAGCAAGCCCAGTTCTGCCTCTCTTCAGTAGGAACATCCTTTTTTGATCAAGCGACCCACATCCAGATTACAGCTAAAATAGATCATTTCACTACTGTGTGTCTTAGTATAATGTCACTTCTTATACTTTGGCTGGACTGTTAGTGAAAATGGATGTTTTATACGTTTCAGATGTTGTCTTTTTTGTGTAGATCCGAGGGTAGATGGCATCATGTAGTACCTCATCCTGTGTTAACCTGTTTTATGGCAGTTGTATATTCTTAAGAATATACTTGGTAGTGTTTTATCACTACAAAGCAGTGAGCAGGAGCAGTTCCGTAGGGAATACTGGCAGTTCCCTTTCAGCCCTGGCTGGAGTCATTTCCATATTTCTGCATTTTAGGAAACCTTTCAAAGTTTGGGCTTAGGGGCGCAGAGGGCTCCCACCTTCCCGTTGTGAATATGTGAAACATGCTCTCAGAAATCACTGGGTTTAGTCAGTTCTGCCTCTGTTTTAAACAATGCAGTACTGGAGTCCAGACTCTGCATGTGCCTGGAAAATTAGGTGGCAGAGACTTAGAGTGTGTATATGGGTACCTATACCTATATTTATATATATACATGCAGAATTATTTTTAAAGGATCTCAGTGAGAGATATACTAATTCTTCTTGCTCTTCCACAGGTCGGCTGTGTATAAGGGAATTTGAAAGATACTGAACAGTCATCTTGCCTATATTTTTTGTACCTACACTTCTAGCTTGTCTGCTTGTCCTCTGGCACCAGGAATTTGAGTTTACGCATGACAAACACCACTGCAGTGTTTGTGAGACTTTGGTTGTTCCTCTAGGCATGTGTATGTGTTTGTGTATGTCTATCTTTAAGTTTATGTATAGAAATACACACACACACACACACAAATAAAAAGTTACAACTCATCGCTCAGTATCTTTTAACTATTTCTCCAAATCTGATACCAGATTGGTTGGAGTCTCTCCGCAATTTGTTGTTCTGGCTACTTGGATATCAGATTCTACTGTAATTCTTTCTCACTTCTCATCTTCTCTCCTTGTCTCCTTTTTTTTTAAAAAAGAAAAGCATCTGCATATTTCGAAGACATGCACCAGTGCCAAGCAATCTGGTGTAGTGGCTTAATATGCTGGCAAATAATTTCACAAGTTGTTTGTGTGTGTGAAGGCAGTATATTTGAATATCATTATATTCTGAACGTAGCTATGAAGAGAGTTATCTGAGCTTATTTAAATTTTATGAAAGACCAGACAGCTCCAGAAATGAAAGAATGTTTCACATTTTTTAATTGGAGTGTGTATTTTTGTCCTTCGCTAATGCTGATGGCGTGGGACATCGCATTTGCCAAAAGCCATTCTGTCCTAGCTTCTGAGCACTCCCAATACTTGGTGGCCTGATAACAATTTTGGGGAGAAGCAGACTCCTGAGGACTGAGGTAGAAGGGATGTTGCTTTGCAATGTGTTGCTGACCTTCTGTGCGCTAAGTTTTTGTCATTGCATGTAAACCCCTCTTCCCTTTCCCCCTTTTGGTGTGTTTATCTGCCGTCAGGGACACTCGGTGGCTCCATTTGAGCACTCTCTCTTCCTTTCCACCTCTGAGGTCTGTATCCTGTACTTTATTTTCCTTAAGCAGTTTGATTTTTATTAAGGCCCCTGTCCAGATTTGCTCAACTGATCTCTCCTGAGTGTCCCCAGCTCGGTCCCATGTGTCAGTGCGTACAGCGCTGTCCTTCCCTGTGACCTTACCGACGATGGCTTGTGAGAGCCCTTTGCCTCTTCCTTCGCTGTTTGAATACAGATCAGAAATGGACTTTCAAAAGAGCAAGTCATTGCCTGCAGAGCAAGTGGGTCTGTTCTTCCTTTACGGTGAGATCTGAAAATCTCACCAGCTATATCCTTCACCTTACAGAGCTGCCTCTGAAGTTTGCACAGCTTGGAAGAGGAGGGAGGTTTTCTCTCGTGAGTTTTCTCCTTCACCTGATCTGCTTTCCCCAAGCCGATCACAAAGGCAATTCTTATCTTTCCCTGAAATCCCTGAGCCTCCCAGGAGCTCCTTCCACTTGGGTCTTCCTCTCTTAACTTGCCCTGGTTTGCTCCATCTTGCCTGGAGATGTCCTGTTCCCTGAACGAGGACATTAGTTCTCTCTCCTTTCTCCTGCCAATCCCCTTCACACCAGTCACTTAACCCCCATTACCTTTGCTCTCAGCATCTCCTTGCTATCTCACAAAGTCTTTGATTAAAACTTGGTACGGCCACAGTTTGTTGCGGGGTGAGGAGGAGGCAGACGTGCACTCCGTGCAGTTTAAGAGTTCTCCCTGAAGCCTGATGCTTTTGCTACCTTTCTGTCTCTAATCCTTACTTTTTTAGTAAAGTTCACTAATACATTCTGCTGCAACAAATTCTTGACCTTTTTTTGTCCTGCTGTGGCTTTACATGGAAACTATATTCTTGGAGTGGTTATCTCACGCCCCAATAAATGTGTTTTTCCCCCAGTTTCATCCTCTGGACCTGACATTCTTCTGGGGACCTTTAGCATTTAGCATCCAGTGGAGCCTGGGTCTTTTATGTCCTGCTCTACTCTTTCAAATTACTTCTCTCCCTTCGACTACACGTTACGTGCTAAGCTGCCGTCTCTTCTAGGTACTTCCAGGATACTGAGTGTTCAGCTCCCATCTCTTTTGCAGCTGGCTGGGCTTCTCTGTCACCATTTAACATTTATGTCAATCCTGCTCAGCAGTAATAAGCACCTGCACCTTTTGACACTAGAGAATGGCTAGAAAAGAGGCTGGAAATGAAGTAATTTCTGTTGGAATACTGAAATCCAAGATAAACCCTTTTGCGAGAAAGTTTGAGAGTTCAAAGTTGACCAGCTTAATGAGTCCTCTTCCATTTTCTTTAAAATGTAAATACTGTAGCATTGTATCACACTTTTTGTATTACCTGTTCATTCTGCTTTATTGGGAAACGGGTCCCTAAACTGGAGCTGATTTTAAGCAAATACCAGGTCACTCTTGCTTCACTGTTTCCCTTTCATCTGAGCCTTTCATATTTCAGCAAGCCTCTTCATTGTCTTCCAAAACTCTGTCTTTAGATGAAATTAAGATATAAAGTAAACTGTCAAAGATCTTAAAATCCCACGTTGTTTTAAGATAGCCACCTACGCCTTCCCTCCTTTCTCCCAAAAGCCGGGCAGAGCAGGTAGCCGTAGTTTCCCATTAAGGTGATCCTGATGGTCCCCTTGCTGGTTTGTGAGTTCAGTACTTCGTCTTGTCCCTGACTTGGTAGAAAATGTGTGTGTAAGGGGTTGTATTTCACAAGCCGAGAGGTTTCGAGTGAAGTCGGGAGCTTTGGGGGTTTTTCACAGGTAGATGGGGCAGCTGTCCTGCTCTTCTCCCTGCGGCTGGGTGGGATGTGGAGACACATCCTTGCTTTACTTAATTCAGAGAAAGGGCTTCAAGCTAAGCCTCTCACTTACCAGATGTGCACCTTGCCTGCTGGAATATCAGTTAGTACCTTTGTTCCTGGATGTTTAACTTGATCCAATGTGGAACAACTCAAGCAGTTTGGAGATGGGCAGTGGAACGGAGAGGCTGCCAGCACGCTCCCTGGGCTCGCAGGAGAACAAACTTCGAGTCCTTTGCCGGCACCAAATGGAGTAGGACTTCAACCTTGCTTTTGAACCTCTCTAATCGTAGACACACAGGTATGCCCTGGCTGTTTGGGAGGTAAGGCACAGCCTCTTCTCTGGGCCTGCAAGTCACCTGCGCTAAAACTGCTACACACATCTCACCAACAAAACTTTGGAGGGAGGAAATAATGTTATTTCTTTTAAAAGCATTGTTGGGCACTGATTAACGCTTTGTTTTCCCCCTTGTTTTGTTTTTGTGGTTCGGATTGTCAGCTGCTGGCTGCTGGGGGGTGTCACGTAGGGGCAGTTTGCCCCCAAATTAGAACAATCCAGCCCCTATCCTGCTAGCGTGCAAACAGTATGTTAATTAACATAAATAACCACCTAGCTGTGGTTTCTTGCTAATTAAGGTTCAACTTGCCAAGGATATCATCATGTTACATAAGAACAAAATTGGGTTCAGTACTTGCATGCCGTAGTTTACCCCATAGCTGATAGTGCCTTGCCCTAACGAGAAGATAGCATCCCTCATTTGCTCCTCTCCTGGTGTCTGTGCTTCTTCCCAATCCCTCACGCAGAGAAAATTCCCACTGAAGTGAATGCAAGTTTTCCGGAATTAGGAGCGACAGCCTATTTGCCATTTATAGCCTAGGAGTAGCACAGTGTTGGAGATGGAGTAGTAAAACAGTAAACAGGATAGGGGCAACATTGCTTTCACATTCTTGTCGACATGTGTTTTTTCCTTGCTTGGTGTTACTGAGTCTGAGAGTGCCATTTCTCAGACTGCGCATTTCTTTCTCCAAGGCTTAGAAACCTTGTTCTGTCCTCGAAGCAGTATTGTTCATCGCCATACGGGATAAGGTAATTATTAGCCATATAAATTTTCATTTTATAGGACAGTTCTAATTCCTGGAGGCCAACAGTTACTAGGATAGATCTCATTTCTCTCACACTTTTTCAGCTGACTACACACCAATATAAATTACTACTGTTTCTCCTGTCGTAGTACTTTATGGACCCAGTTTGGTAGGAGCCCCAGCATCCTGGGCATTATGCAAACTTATCAGAGGGTAAAGCCTTTCTCTGAAGGACTTGCAGGCCTTATAATGTGTAAGCAAGGAGAATGCATTTACGTATTTTTGTTTCAGTTATACCTGCTTGTCCTTTAGCCTGTTCTTAATTAGCTGTGGGTATCACAGAAGAAATGTATAGATATGGAGATCAAAATATTTTCTAAAATAGAAGCTAGAAAGGTTTGATTGTGGATTTCCCTTTCTTGTTTTGATTCCTTTTCTTGCCGCATCAACATTTTTGCAGTTATCAGTAGCATCATTGTATTGCTCTTAATTACTTTCTGACGAAGAAGGCAAATATTCACTGTTTCTATTCAGGCAATTGAAATTGCTCTATCAATCATCCTGGTCTGAAAATTATAATAAATTCAGCCTTATTTTTAGACAACAATAAAAACTTTCCAGCCCTCCATCTCCCCTAGAACAGCAGGAGAAGATAGGTAATAGCATTTTAATGAAGTCATGTTCTTGTTCCCCGAGTGAACTGGTCCTGTGGACCAACGAGAAGTCCAGGGGAGGTACAATCCTCCCTGTTGTCCGAGATCAGTTACCAGCCCTTTGCGTATTATATATTTTGTATTTTACCTAAGGAGTCTTTATATTCTGATAGCATCCAAGCTTCTTTTAAGGCTATATGTAACCACACCGTGGAGGGCAGTAGTAAGACTTGCCCCCTCAACTCAACTAATTCTTTTGCTTTGAGAGCAAAGCCTTACAACGTTGTGTCTTCAGCCTTCAGCTGATGTTTCCACCTCAGGCTGGAAAAAAGGGTTGGAGGAACTGAAATCCAGGTCTGTGCAGACAGCTGAGCGGTGTGTTTGTAAAAGCCACTCCATCTAGTGGCAGTCACTTTGTGCAGCTGGTCTGGCAGTGCCCATCAACAGCTGACGGTTGGTGGGAGAAAAGCCTAAAATGGTCTTCAGCTATGGGTTTTCTAGTTTTGGTCTTCAAAATAAAAGATGCTTGAAATTTTTATCTATTCTTTAATCCTTATCCATAATCATCATTCATTACTTACTGTGAATTGCTGCATGCAGTCATGGAAATACATCGAAAATTTTGAGTGCCGGCATCAGCGCGCGCTCTTCTTCATCTTTAATCAATATTTCAGTTCTTTTTAAAGCTGTTTTAAAATAAGTGAGGCAGTGGAGCTTATTTAAGGAAGGGATGAAGCTGAGAGTTTTGGAGACCTAAAGGCTCTGTTGGAAGAGTGGATTCCGGCAGGGCAGGGCGGCTGTGCCCATGAGGGGACCTTGCTGCACCCCACGGCCATCACCCCAGCCCCATCCAGAGTGGAGGGATCTGTGTGGGGGACGCTTGCTCTCTGGGGAGGCTGTGAGAAGCCACCGAGGCTCCCGGGGTATTTCATGTAGAGGTGGTCATGGGTCTTGGGCAGTATGGGTTTGGGTTGCGTTGAAGCCAACTGCAAAGAGCAATGTGGCCAGGTGGGGTGGGGTGTCCCGTTTTCGTGGGCAGTGCCTGCTCACCAGTCCGGGTTCGGACCGAAGAGCTCAGAGCCAAGGTTTGTGTGGCACTGGTACATGCACCTGACCAAAGGAGAAGACCGAGAACCAGGCGACCACTTCTGCCGTCAGCTTTTCAGTCCATGTCAGACCGTGCAACACCTCAGGCTGTGACCTGGCCTCTCCTGATAGCCGCAGTGCCAAAGGTCCCGTTGTGTTTTCATTAGACAGCCCTGGAAAACCTCACTGATCGCTTCAGTGCGTTTCAGCATTGTAGCTTGTACCAGGACAAGCTAGTATCTAAATTAAAGTAAACGGGATTCCAGTAAAGTGCAATTCCAGATCAGGCGAATGGCTGTTTTACTGCAACTTTAATAAAAATCAACCGCTACTTGAATAGGTGCATGCACACATACTGCTAGAAATTTCCAATTATGATATTCCCAGCAGCAAACAAAAACAAAATTAATGTCAGCTGCATCCCCCAAAGCCTAAACTACACCACTAATGAACTCCCAAGTACTCTCAGAGAAAACTCTCTTTGCAGAGACAATAAGGTGGAAATTACTGTAATAATCTCAATGTAAAAATACAGAGGGAAAAAAATCATTGAAATTCAGGGTAAGACTTGCCTCTCCTGATCCCATTAACCATGTTGTTAGCATAGCATATGCATGCATAGTGATATTGTCACATAACTCGCTGCCACCTTCAAAAGAGCACGCAGGAATTCGTGTTCTTTCATTTGTATTTCAAACAAAGGTAGGGGTTGCACGGCGGCTTGCACCTTATTCTGAGGAAGTCTGTACTTAACATGACTCCAGCAGGGACCAGCTACCTCATAACAATTTGTTTGTCTGTCTAGCAGAAGCGCTCAGTTGCATACAATTTTTGAAGCTTTACTCAAACATAATCTCAACATGGGGCTCTGGCTTTAATCATTGAAATGGTTGTCTTTCTTCTGTCAGAAATAAGCTGGAATAACAGAGAATACCACAGCCGTCTTTACATGTTTATAGAACTACTTGATTTATTTAATATTTTCGGGGTAGTTTTCAAATGAATAACACATTCTTCACTTCTGTTTTTAAGCTGGTGTTATGTTGCCAAGTGTAAAGTTGCCAGACTGCACCCAAAGTAGATTTGTCAGTTGTCAGTAGGGTCGTCTTTCCAACGTGTAACATCTGCAAATTCTGCTAGGAACAGCTTTAAAGTACCTTACCTCTTAGATTATTGCCGTTCATTTTTAATGGGTGCTTCAGTGACATTTCCCTTCCTTGCTGCTCACACCCTCAAAATTAATTTCCTTAATACTGTCTGTCTGTCTAACAGTTACGTCGTTATTTGCTGAGCAAACGATGTCTGCAAAAGCTGACACAGGCAGTATGTGTTGTGCGTTGGACTACCCCGGTAAGGGCTGTTGGTACTCCTCCTGATTTGCAGTACTGGAGTTGCAGTGTCTTCTGGAGGTCCAGCTTCATATATTCCCTTTAATACTCAATGTTCAGGCTTGCTGAATCAAACGCAAAACTTTAAAGAACTGTGGAAAAAGTATTGAGTGTTTAGATGCCATGTGTAAGTGCAGTATAAATATCTCATCAGCCAAATGATCTCTGCTGCTTTTGGAAATGCTCATGATTTCATCTATTTTTAAGTACGGGTATTGTTGGAGAGAGGAATCCTCTTCTTCTTTCTTTTAGTTTCCATGGGAAAACTGAGCTGTGGTACCTACTGTGCAAGTCTCCTCTTTAGGAGTCGAGGGGATCAGTACCGTGGGTTTTGGCAGATAATCTGGTGGCCTTTCTGGCTGTTTATTGTCCGTTGTGTAAAGTGAAGAGGTTAAGTCACTACAAGCCTATACATGGCATCTAGGATTTCTCGAGGGTCACAAACAATCTCCACCAGTCTAAAAGCAGGAAGAAGCTTGGTTTTGCTCCTGTTGCTGATGTAATCATCGAGATGTCCCATAGCAAATGCAGAATAGCTGTAGCACACCGAAGCAGTAATTCTGGCTCTTGTTTACGTTCAGACCACTCTCAGCCACTCTGGCAGGGGAAGGGGACCCTAAAGCAGATGTTCAATGCATATTCAAGGCGTGTTATAGGGGCAAAGTTATATAAAGGAGCACAGCGTAAGAAGAGCTGTAAGACCTGTCTTACATGTTGATGGATGTAGGATGCTCAGATGCTGATGAGGAGGTTCTCCCAAGGGTACCCTGACCCGGAGTTACACCCTGGTCACCATCCACGAGCAAAGGCTGGGCATGACAGGACTCAGAAACCACTGGCTAGCTTCTGCTGGGCAATCTGTTTCTGAGGGGACAGAACGTTTTTGAAGGTGTCTCCAGTGGGACGAGTTACATTTCCATGCTTCTCACAGGAGCAGTGGCTCCTGGTCCCTTTTGCCTGGAGTTTTGGCCAGAGCTGCACTCTGACCCAAACTTAGTGCCATGTTTTTGTAGGCAAGCGGGAACTGCCTTGGCCGAGGCTTCTGATCTATGCAGAACGGATCGCCGAGGCACTCGCTGACTTAGCGGTGCTGGTCACCTTTCTTGCAACTGTGGACAGGACTGGGTGACAACCCACCTCCCCCATATAGCCCAGATGTCCCAGTTACCTTGGTTCACTTAACAGAAGGAAGGAATAGACTAATGCAGCTATATCCAGATCCCTGTATTTGTAGATTAAATACCTTGCTTATAAAATTGCAGTAACAAATTCAGGATGTTAGTAGACCTCAGATTGCTGTAACACGGTAGCGTGAATATACAGGCATACGGGGTGAACTGTAAAACTTGGGAGTGCATGGCTCTTTCCTCATTCCCTCTCTGTTGTCAGGTTTTCAAAACCCTCGGTGCCTTTTGAAAGAAAAGCAGTGAAGCTGATGAATCGGTTTCATGCTGCTCTTGCAGTGGCACTTGGTATTATCTAAATGAAGCAAGCCCAAGGAATATTGGTCTGCAAGGTACTTTGCAATCAGAAGCCAAATTCAGATCTAGAGAAAAATATCTTTCTGGCGGAGTGGCTCGGAAGATTTTGATGAGAAATGAAAATTACCTTCCTGTGGAATACTCAGTTCCCCGTGCCTCCGTTTTTCACGTCGCTCCTTAGTGTAATTCAGTTTTAGTGAAATTCTTTCTAAGTGCTCGACTCACCCTGGTTCCCGCAGGTGGCAAAGGCGAGACCTGCACTGAATACAGGAGAAAGGTCAATTTTGTTTGATGCAGTTCAACTAAGTTGTTTGTGGAGTTTGTCTCCCTGTTTATCTTAATGAAGTCTGATCTTTTCCCCTTCTAGGATTTCCTCCGATGCATTTTTCCCTCCCCCAAGTCTCTCCGAAACCAACAAGACTGGGGTTATGAAGTCAATCCTAGATGGCCTCGCAGACACAACTTTCCGAACAATCACGACAGATCTCCTTTACGTGGGCTCCAACGATATCCAGTACGAAGACATGAAAGGCGACATGGCATCCAAGCTGGGATACTACCCCCAGAAGTTCCCTCTCTCTTCCTTCAGGGGTGATCCTTTCCAAGAAAAAATGACTGCAGGAGATGATCCCCTGTTGAGCATTATTCCTTCAGATCAGGTCAACATCACAGAGTTTTACAACAAGTCCCTGTCCACGTTTAAGGATAATGAGGAGAACATACAGTGTGGGGAGAACTTCATGGATATGGAGTGCTTTATGATCTTGAACCCCAGCCAGCAGCTGGCCATCGCCGTGCTGTCGCTCACCCTGGGCACCTTCACTGTCCTAGAGAACCTCCTCGTCCTGTGCGTCATCCTCCACTCCCGAAGCCTCCGGTGTAGACCCTCCTACCATTTCATTGGCAGCCTGGCTGTGGCCGACCTCCTGGGCAGCGTGATTTTTGTCTACAGTTTTGTGGATTTCCATGTTTTCCACAGGAAGGACAGCCCCAACGTCTTCTTGTTCAAACTGGGTGGAGTTACAGCCTCCTTCACCGCCTCCGTAGGTAGCCTTTTCCTCACGGCAATAGACCGGTACATATCTATACACAGGCCGCTAGCTTACAAAAGGATTGTTACCCGACCAAAGGCTGTCGTAGCATTTTGTGTGATGTGGACCATCGCTATTGTAATAGCCGTTCTTCCTCTGCTCGGCTGGAACTGCAAAAAGCTCAATTCCGTTTGTTCGGACATATTCCCTCTCATCGACGAGACGTACCTGATGTTCTGGATCGGGGTCACCAGCGTCCTCTTGCTGTTCATTGTCTATGCCTACATGTACATATTGTGGAAGGCTCACAGCCACGCTGTTCGCATGATTCAGCGGGGCACGCAGAAAAGCATAATCATTCAGTCTACGGAGGATGGTAAGGTACAGATCACTAGGCCTGATCAAACTCGTATGGACATCAGGTTAGCCAAAACCTTGGTCCTTATCCTAGTCGTTTTAATCATATGCTGGGGCCCTCTCCTCGCCATCATGGTGTACGATGTCTTTGGGAAAATGAACAAGCTCATCAAGACTGTCTTTGCCTTCTGTAGCATGCTCTGTTTGCTGAATTCAACAGTCAATCCCATCATCTACGCTCTGAGGAGCAAGGACTTGCGACATGCCTTCCGCAGCATGTTCCCCACCTGCGAAGGAACCGCGCAGCCCCTCGATAACAGCATGGAGTCGGACTGCCAGCACAAACACGCCAACAACCCGGGGAACGTGCACAGGGCTGCCGAGAGCTGCATTAAGAGCACAGTTAAGATTGCCAAAGTTACCATGTCGGTCTCCACAGACACGACTGCTGAAGCGTTGTAAGTCAGAGACTTCTCAGCGTTGTGAGAGGAGGAGTTAGTTTAAAAAACAAAACAAAACAAAACAAAAGCAACAGAGAAAACCAAACCCGTGGCTTAATGTGTTTGTACCCTCCTGTAATATTTTTTTGGTTTGTCATTGTAAGCTGAGCAATGATTGTCTTAAGAGCATTACCGTCAGTCAGTTCTTTGGGTTTTACAATTAGGGATTCAAGCTAAATTTTCAAAAGTTTTTTTCTCAAAGTGTTTACTGAATAGTAAGTTTCCTGAAAGAGCGCAGAGAAAATACCGGGTTAGCAATGGTTCCTTTTGGGGATGTGAAGAAAAATTGTGAAACCTAATTGAAAACTAATGCATCCTAAACCAGTACCATCAAATAAGAAAAAAAGCCTTGTAATCATGCTGTTCATTTCAATGTGAAGTGTATTTCATGTCTGTAAGTAATAGCAGTTTTTGATTTTTTCCAAAAACGGCAGTGCTGAGTTTTAGAGGTTTTGTAAAATGTGTCGTGTCCTGTGAATTGTATGCTGTTTTATTCTGTGTTATTGATATTTGTCGAATTAAACGAAGTGATAAGGTAGACTTCTGTGAAAATAATGTGAAATGTGATATGTAAACCCCATTGAAAACACTTACTGTATTTGAAGAATTCCTATGAGCTATTTTGGAAATTTTACACTTCTAGTGGTCTTCTGTGGACTTAGAGGAGAGGCTTTGTGTTCTTCTACTAAAATTATTTCCCCACTACCTTTTACTTTCACATGCATACGAGAGTAACAGCAACAAAGGAATAGAGGAGGAATGTAGGAGAGGAATGCACTGGTTCAGACTTTTAAATACCACTGCGTTTATACAGAAGGACGTTTATGGTTGTGCAGACGATCACCCTGCTCTTGGGCGTTGCGTGAATACGAACACTGAAAAGCGAAGGTCCCGGATATTGGCTCCTTTAACGGGCAACTGGTTTTAAGCCACGTGCTGGTGCTGGACCACTAAAGACAGCATGTGTCAGACTCAATGTGCGATGTTATCACTGTGCAGTTGATGTATACTTGAAGTGTGTCGCATTCCTGTATCCCAGGTTTAAGCAGATTCAGAGCCTGAGATGCCAAACTCCCGTCTTCACTAAAAGAGGAGGAAATATTGTCAGACATTTTCTTATTGTGTGAGCGTGTATATAAATAAATATCTATGTGTGTGTACGTGTGTGTGCGCGTGTGTGTGTGTGTGTGTAAGTATACTAATCAGTGTGAGTCATGGTAGCATAACTAAGATAGGACACTATGACCAAATGTAAACTGTATTTCTTGTTGCACGCTTTGCACACAAATTCTGTTTCTAAAATTGAGTTCTTCCAACTGATTACTGATGAAAGTACCGTATTAAGAACATCCCGACCCTCTCCGAGAGGTGTATCCGTGTGCTAGAGAAAGCAACCTTTCAGTTCTGCTTGAGAGTAAGGGGAAACGAGAGGCAGAGCGTGGCGTGAGCCCGCACTGGCAACCGCAGTGGCTGTCAATGGTGTTCCTGAAAACTGAGAAGGCCGGAAATAAATGATAATTTGTTTTAAGGCTGTCAGTATTTAAATCTGATTGCTTGAAATAAGGTGAGTCTCGCTGTGAAACCAGGATACAGATGATGAGGTTTGACACTATCAGCTTTGAGGAAGAAGTTACTGAAGGAAAATGATGACTCTGTGTCCGTGGTGGGATTGTTTCTGCAGCCTGGGGCTTTCACAAGGCGCATGTTATCGGATAGTCTTTGAGGCGTGGATATTCTGTAATTCCATTCTGAATCAGAAGGTCTGGGGTCCTCGTCTCTGCTGCCTTGCTTTTTTGGACCTTTTCCTCACCCTTCTGGCTGATCTCTGCCAAAATAGCTGCAAAGGTGGCGTCTGATCTCTGCCAAAATAGCTGCAAAGGCGGCGCAGCCCGTTCGCTACCCGAGGCTTGCCGCACGAGGGGTGACTCCCTCCGTGGCACCGGGCGAGCGGAGCCAAATCCCTGCTGTCCGTCCTCGAGGAGAGAGAGGAGGGGGGCAACCCTGGGTCTCTGGCCACCGTGGTGTCCCCGTGTCATTTTGGATCCCTCCGTGCAGGTCAGAGCAGCCGGTAGCACGGATGACCCAGCGAATTTCAGCCAGTGGCTCCGGTTAAGGCGTGGTGGGGGGTGGCACATTTTAAAGATCTCCTCAAGCGAGGTGCGGAGCAGCAGCTGGAAGAAACAGGGGCTCTTTCCGCCTCCCCCCCCGCTTCCCCTGTGGCTTACCGGGGCAGTAGGACAGGGCACCCCGCTCTCGAGGGGGCCACGGCAGTCGGCCCAACCCAGGGGATCGCGGAGGATTCCTGGAGGATGTGCGAGTCCTCCTTCTGAAAGATCTTTCTCTTATCTAGGTCTAGTCCATCGTAAAGCAGTCCTCTTGGAGGAGGAGGGGGAAGCCCATTTGAAATGTAAAGGTATTTTACGAGCCATTTTTGAAACTGTCTTCTTGTGAATTAAATGCAAACTTCGTGGACTTTTGTTGTGCATTCAAGTTCTAAATTTTACGTGATAAATCATGGGACAATGGGGCTGTCTTGGCACTTAACTTGGTGCTTACTGATATAATAAGAAATAGCATCCTGTGAAATGTTACTGTCTATCATCAGTATCTTCATTTGCATAATGAGTTTTTCTAAAGCTCTGGGAACTGTGTCGGTTCACTTGGAACCATTTATTAAAGAGGTGGCAACTCACGTTGCACACTAAGTAGAACTACTCTTTCATTAGAAAAATCTGCTGCCGTTCCAAGATAAGCTGTACTTAAACTTCAGCTTTAGGTATTCCTAATTTGCAGTTGCCTACCTTCACGTAGCGATAGCACAGCCAAACGATAACTGTGTTCCACGGCCACCCACACTGTCACCATCAACCACCGACGATAGTTGCAGTTACATATGCGTGCCAACTCCAAGTGTCGCGTACCTACCGAGAAGACCATCTATGTCACGTGCGTGCAGAGTTAGATTCTCAACAGTCTAATTGTATATTTGTATAATATAATCTCCTCGATGCTGTGCAATCACTATCCACATCTTCTTGCACTGGCCTTTCGATGAAAATTTTAGGTGTGTCTATTGTGAGATAGACAGCTCATTTTACCTGCTGTTATTGAGCTGAATGTATGTAAATAAGTGAAAAATAAAAAAGTCATCTGTACAAGCAGTGGCCTAAAAAGTCTGTAATTGTAGACTAGGACAATTGTTGAAGTTGCTGTGGCATCTCAAATACTACCTTTGAATAAACTGTTTACAGGGTCTCCTGGGATGCTGTTTCATAGTGAAGGGAAAAATCTTTCCTTGTGATAATATGAGGTAAAGAAATTGGATTACCTGAGCTTTTTATTTCCAGTGTTTCAAAGTGGAGAACATAACTCTCTATTGTCTGTAAATCTAACATTATTACTTCCTCTTAGAAGAGTATTGTATCATTAGATGTTTGTTTGAGCTGATAACATCCTTGCAACTGCTGCAATATTTTTCATTAGCAACCTGTATAATAGTTTGTACACAAGTACTGTTCAGATTGTCATGAAAAGTAGCTTTGACCATTTACCTACCAGTAGCAGAATAGTATTTCTGTAAGATTTCCAGTGTATTCCTACCATATCATATTTTATTTCTATAATGTAATTAAACTGTTATTTATTCAAGGAGAAAAAGTATTCCTCTACTTTTTTGTTTTCCAAATTTTGTGATAACTGAGGAAGCCACGTGATGATGCTGCCTCATCCCACAATCTGGTGCTCTACGTTTTGTTTATAAGTTTGTCTGTCAGATTCTGAAACAACTGCTTAAACAACTTGACAACAGGTTGTCAAGCTTTGTGGGTTTTAATTGTACGTTGATATGTTTGAAGGAGGAGGTAGATTATATATTTTATATTTGTGTATTCAGTGCTATGGAGACAAGAGAGAAATGACATAGTTAAAACTGAATCTCCTGTTTCATTATGTAGGCAATTTCCCCTTTCCTCTGTATTAGCCAAAATGCAATAAATCTCTTTTGCCTTCCTCAGATGCATATGTTTGCACAGAGATGTCACATTAACACAAACCCATACACTCCAGAAAAACAAACCACAAAAGAGCAGAAGAAGGGAATACAAACTAAAATAGTGCTGCCGATGACCTAAATTAGTTATTGGTGGTTGTAAATGCAATCAAAGACTTGAGGCAAACAAAAAGTTAGTCTAGTTTTGGCCAGTGCCAGTGGGGACAGAGCTATGGGTGCAGGGGGGGATGATGTAGTGGTCCAAGGGGGATGCACAGAAGCTGTGCGGGGAGAGCAACCTCAGCCGTGCCACTGCCTACGGGACACACTAAAGTGCTCCCACCGCTGCTCAGCCCCAACTGAAAGGAAGGGTTGAAAAAACACTTACAATCTCTTTGTGGTCCCACATGCCTGATCCAAAGCCCACTAAATGCTGTAGAAAGGTCCCTGTCCATTTCAGAGGATCAGTTTTCCATATGACTTAATCTCAGATTCATGTTACTTGGGCAATTTTCCTTCTCCACTGTGGTTTGAAAACAGTGGAGGTCCTTAGGGGATGAAGCGAGCATGTCCTGGGGGTCATGGTTGTGCCACAATATTTGCATTTTTAAAAATTAGGTCACTGATGAATTGAGAAAGTCTTGGCAAAACAAAAGCACTAGAAATGAAAGATCAGCTCTTAATTGTTAACGGCATACTACATTTAAATGAAGAAGTCAGAATATTTCTGCTGAAAGCTGTCACTTCCAAAGCAGCCGGGAGACAATTCCCACCGTATTTGCATGCTCACTAGAAAATAAGGGCTATACTGCCACAAACCGACAGTTCCTCTTGACGGTAACACCTGACTGCATTTGTAAGTCTGTTCAAAACAACACAAGAGGAAATAATGACAACTTTCCAAGCAACTGCTTTCCCACACTATATGCTCAGGAAGCGTGCGGGCAAATACACTGTCGGTTCAGCCTTTCACATTAACATCCATTATTGTTTCTGCTCTTCTGACAGTTGTTTTAAGAAGTCACAATATCATCATGCACACACATTATCAATAAAACATCTGCGTTTTTTTGGTTTTTTAAAAAAATTCTTTTGCCTTCAGTGAAAGTCCATTTTTGTCTTGATTTAAAAATTAAACCATAGTATCTGGGAACAGATTATAAAAGAAGGGAAAAAAATCATGTTGCCTGTGTTTAAGAAAGCATAGGGTGGGAGTTTTTATTTGACAGTTTAGAAGGCATGTCTTCCTCCATTCTGCCTTTGTCCCCTGTTTTTTTTAGGTAATGGATATAAAGAGTTTTCTTTAAATAGCAGCACAATGTATGAAGCACATGATTGCCTTTAACAGGGCTCCTTAATATGAATGGTCATCTAATACTAATCTTTTAAATTCAGTTAGGAGAAAAAGTGATAATAAGATCAAGGTAATCTTAATGACTAAGTATGACATGCCCTGGTATTGCTTTCCAATAAATCGTCTTTGGTATTCAGAGCAGCACTCAGTTTAATGTTAAAGCATATTAAGGTATGGAATCCCGTCTCAATAAAGTCACTAAGAATTTTTTATTGACTTCAGCTGAAATGATATCTTATCCCAGATTTTCAAACTATGAGTCTGCATTTAGAAAGTGCAATTTTATATTCCATTGTATTTGCATTTTCACTGACATTAAAAGAAAGATGAGACAGAATAAATAACAGCCTCTATATTCATTGTTTTGTTGGTTTTTTTTTTACCTCCGAGATAATCTATTTTGAATTCTGGTGGGTCAATGCAGAATCATAAAGTCTGGCAGGAGTTCAATGGACTTGTCATGGGAGTGAAGCAATTTATTTATCCATATGTGTGCAGATGGGGTAGAGAACATCATGAACAAACCTGCTCTCAGTAATGCTGACAGAGTCGCTTCCTGACCGCTTGCACTGATGCTGTTTTGATGTTGCTTGCTTTCCTTCTCTCCAGATGTATGCATATATGTATGGGCATGGTGAAAATGGGACACAAACATATTGAAAATCTTTCCCCAAAATAAAGAAGTATCTCTACATGTAATAATAATAA
>NW_009617650.1:0-401 GCF_000690535.1 Cariama cristata | reverse complement strand
CCTAAACAAAGTTGCCATAAAAGGGAATTTTCCTGTAACACAACTACTAATTACCATACCGCAGCATCACTTGAATTTCCTCTGTATTAAAAAAGAAAATGAAAGGTACAGGTTGCCACCCCTAGAAATGGTTGGCTGCCCATCAGAGAAGCTGTCCCTTGGATCGGCTGGAAAGCTTTGTGTCAGCACAGTCCTGCAAAGGGGTGAACCTGTACCTCTGGTGCATCCCTCTCCCATGCTGGCCCAGCACGACGAGCCCTGGTGCCTGGCCAGTCAAGGCAGGCAGGGTCAAGCCTTTGGCCAGGATCAATGTCTTTCTGTACCTTTCCCTTGCAAGGTGTTCATAAACCAGGATGGATTCTGGTTTATTGCAGCTGCTCTTAGAGCTGGTTTGTCCTAGC
>NW_009617649.1:0-17508 GCF_000690535.1 Cariama cristata | reverse complement strand
AATGAGAACTTTCACTTCCAGTGGCACTCACCTCTCCTTCCTAACCGAAGTAATTACATTTGAGTTATACCTCATACGTATAACCACTCAATTACTTCCAGAAGGCAGCTGCAAAAGTTGTCGTCTCATGCCAGGGTAATCTGTATAATGCAGCTCTACTGTATATATTAGCTCTTGCTCTTTTCTGTAGCAATACCAGCTCTATCAGCCTCTTTAGTTTGGGTTTCTCTGCCTAAAGCTTCTCCAAATTGTAAAACTTAGAGAAGAAGTGCTCACTAATTGGGTATATTGTAAATGGAGAAAAATCTCATTAAAATCGAGGAGTTATTTGTGGATGTTGAAAAAGAAAATAAACCTTTGTAGCTGGAGTTCACTGCGTCATTATTTTAATTTATATGTGGCTTGGACTCACATACAAAGGGCAGTCTGGGTCACACCTACAGGAACTTAATGGTAGCTGTTGCTGTTTAATCAAGAAAGGAGAAGATACGCTAACACTGGAGATACACACACATATATATATTTTACTATGACAGAGAGCTGGTTACAAGATCCAGAATTCCCTGAGGGTCTTGGCATAGACTTTTTTTTAAATACATGAGGAAAGTTGGTCAGTTTGAGATTTATTATTTTTTTTTATTATTACTGAAGTATCACAGGCATCCAGACCGCATTTAACAAAACTTACTAGCACATGAGTGTGTTAGAGAGTAAAGAGAGTGAAGTTGGGAATAATTCCAGACTGAGTATCTTTCAATACCTTCGTTCAGCTATTCTGTGACCTTATAGTTTGAGTGTAAATACTTTAATAGCCAAAGGATGAATATCAAATATGAATAAAGGTTGAATAAGACTTCAGATAGGTTAAAAAAAGGTAAATCAGAGAATGGGAAAGGGAGTAATAGGAGAATAACTGTGAATCAACAGTAAATCTTTGTATTATAATGTTCTTAGATTTCTTTACCTTCCTCTGCAGGTGTCTTGGATTCCAGTTCTTTGTTTTCTCACACAAAAGTACGTGTTTGAGTTCTACTTAATAGGTGAGTGGACCCACATTCCAAAGACCTTACTGTGGTGGCTCCTGAGAGAAGTTAAGTGTGAATATCAACTTTATCGCAAAGAACTTGCAAGAGAGCAGCAATTTTTTCCAAAACAAAATTGTATTAGTTTGAGGTATGGAAGGTGGTTGCTTTTGATACCACGAGGATTCAGTGAGGAAACGTTTTTCAAGAGGTAAGTGTGCATTTAATGTGTGCTTTCAGGGTTTCTTGAGATACTGCTTTAAAAATTAAAATCCCAACAGTGATATATGATTCTATATTTCCCCTCTGTACTCCATTTTACAGGGTATGCCCAGCAACTTGCAACGAGCACAGAGGTAATTTCATTAGCAGGTCATTTCATGGCTGGGAGACACAGAAGTGTTTGAGGGTGTGATCTTCATGGGTGGGAAGTTATATCCTTGGTTCTGTTCTAAGGAAACTAATTTTTATTGGATGAATGAGACAGAGCAGTGCATGTGATTTTAGCTGAAGGTTGTTCTAGTTATTATTCCTTAATTTTCTTGGAGTTTGTGAGATTGTTTGTTTGTTTCTTTTGGGTTTTTTTGTTGTTGTTTGCTTGTTGTGTTGTTTTTTTTCCCCAACAGGAATGCAATTGATTTGGTAGAAAGTGTTGCACTAATATCTAGATATATTTAATAGGAAAATAAATACCAAAATAAAATCAGGGATTAACTAGCTCTTCTTAGTATTGAAACTAATTCACATAGTGTTCTAAATAGTTATTCTACCACTGAAATAGAGATCCTAATTGACTAAACCATGCCAATTAAAACATATATAAAAGGAAGAAACTTCCATCATACTTAAACTGTAAATGAAGTTTTCCATAATTAATAAATAATGACATTTATCTATTACAGAATTGATTCTGTTGTCCTTGCATTAAGAAATTCCTTGGTCTGCAGTATACTGAGAAAGAAGTAAAGAAATTACTACTCTGAATTCGAGGGCAAGACTCTTCTCTCCACGTGATTAGAACTTTTCTAATCTACAGATGACTTATGGGTTTCTTGGAAAGACTGATGTTCCTTACAGCCTACTATGACCCTGGGATGGCCTGGCCTTGGTTTTTCTTTGACTAGTGCTAAAGTGTTGATCATAAGTTCTTTAAGCTTGATTTGAAGAGCACTGAAGTCAGTAAGATCCTGGATGGGGACCTTATTAAAAACAGTTACTAGAGCATGTATGAATAAATGGTTCAAATGCTACTGTTTATGATAGTGATACCACATTGTTACTTATTACTTACATTACCATATATTTCTTTTCAGAAGAACACTAAGAAATACTTCAAGGAAGGTACGTATCATCGAAAACTCCTGTATTGTTGTATTCTGTTCTTTCTCTTTTCACCACCTACCTTTGGTCTAGAAGATGGAAATATATTCATCCAGTGTATCTGTGCACAGCTCCAGAGATTTTTTAAGAGTATCTTGTCTAACAAAAGTTTATGAGAGAGAAAACTCCTTTTGTTTGCATTGTTTAAGGCCAGAAGAGAGTATGTAGCCTGACCTTCTGTAAATGTCAAACCTTAAGAGCTCATTGAATTGTTCTTTGCTTCTAATAGAAAACATGCAGTCATTCTTGTTACTGTTAGAATTGTTATGACTTGTGATGGGTTGTCCCAATAGTTCACTGACTTGGTTATATTCACTTCCAGACTAATTTACCATCCTCAGTCTCCATCTGATTTTTCTATAGGATGACAGAATGATGTTGTTAATATTTTATTCTCAAAATTTGCGTAGTGTTCTATGCAGATTTCATTGTAGAGATAGTGGAAGTTTGTGAATAAAATAGTAGAAATTCACATACTGCAACCTTTTCAGAACTTTGAAAACAGAGACGCATAATTCATGCACATTAAACAATTACGTTATGTTGACAAATATAATTTGTGATCTTATAGGCCAGAACATAAAGCTAGTAGATAGTTAAATGTAACTAATCCTTCAAATAGCTTTTGACAAGTAGATTAAAAGATTTGCAGTCTGATTCTGTATTATGTCTTTTCATCTTTTCCTTGATGTAAACATCACAGCACCTGTAGCGTAAGTGGTCCACGCTGATCATACAGTGTGCATAAGCGTTTGCTCTACTGCCTGTGGGATCCATTGCATTTCCAAAGTACCGGAGGTGGTGGATTCCTGACTCTTGATTTTTACGCCAAGCAGTTTGTAACTCTGAAAATAGGACATGCTTCTGAAAGATGGAGTAACAAAAAGAACAATATTGAAAATGTGCATGGAGGAATTTACTTTCTGAGGGCAGGCATGAAATACTTAGTAATATTCAACCAGTCAGACCGCACCACTGATTTAACCATCCCTAAGCTGTAATTAAGCAACACAAGCTGACAGGCAATGCATCTCTATAAGCTTCTTGAACATCTCAGATGCCTTTGAGATAATTAGGCTTTCAGACTCTCTTTCCTTTTACTCTAGGCCCATAGATTCAGAATCGATTTGACTTTCGGCAGTTCCTTACTTCTGCCAGGTGGAATTATATTTCCATTCTTTGCAAACGAAAGAAAATCCCTAAGTAACATTAAGTTTCTTTTTTAGTCTCAGAATCAAACTGGTTTATGTGGCAACAAAAGGAACAGTCCTGAGTCTTGAAAGCCACTGCATGAATCTGTGACATTCAAGGAATATAACAGGAAAGTAAATTAAATACAGCTACTGTTATACATTTCCCAAACCTTCATTATAAAGATGTGTTTCCAAGGAGGAATACTGCTGACATACAATCCTACTCATGCATTTATTAATTTTTTCATATTTACAGAGCCCTTCATTGAGAGCATCATATAATGCTTTATAGGAAGTGTGAATTGCAAGCTGTGGATAGTAGCTTGACTACTGCATTACGGGAGCCTTGAAGTTGAGAGGTGGAATTTAAGGAGGGCATAAAAAAGGGGAAGAGGCCAGCAGTGTAGCAGCTCAGGCATGGGTAAATCCTTTCCTGGTAGGGTCAAGCTGGGATCTGTACTGGCAATATTCCACTTGTGATGGAAGATCTGGGAGAAAAATAAGAATCTGGAGTCATGGAGATCCCCTGATTTCTTGCTACCGAAGTCATGAGTGAGATAAGTGTGGAGGGAACGTGTGGATCCAGCAGCAGGTGTGGAGCTAAGAGCTGTAACCCCAAGGAAGATTTCAAAGCACTTTGAAGCTGTGGCTCTCTGGGACCTAAGCATAACATAGCAGAAATGATGGGGAGGTTGATGGTGATGGGGAATTATCTTTGCAAAGACTAGAAAATTAGAATGAGGTGCAGATAGATTTTGGAAAAAGCTAACCAACCAACCAAAAAAAAAAATGCCTAGGGGTTTTAAAAGACTTCAAAGTCTCTTGCAGGTTACTTCTGAGTTACAGAAAAGATGGCCTATTTTGAGAATGTTTCTTTAAGTTTGCCTCTTCACCAGATAAAGAGCACATTGCTATCCGTACTGATTTTAAGACTACTCTGATGGAAAACCATCATAGAATGTTTTTTCTTCCCAAAATCTTCTTATAAGGGACCAAGACTTATTTTCATTTCTTAAATTACTGTAGCTTTTATGCAAGACTGAATATGCAGCTGGTTTAAGTAGGAATGTGGTCTTTTTTTTGTTGAAGTTCACCAATTTCTTGTCTCTAGAGACAAAAAACAATCACACTGAAACTCCAAAAATGTGGATGAACAATAACAAGTTCTAGAGGAACTTGTTACTTTTATAGGGTGCTGGGTATGGTGTTGTTACTGTCCCAGATCTGTGGCTTTTTCAATACCAAGAGGAGTAAATGTCTTATATCTTTGTCTGCTTTTTTTTCTTATATAATTATTTTGCTTTGAAGACTAAGAATTAATGTAGCTAATAGAAAAAACAGTCAGCTAGTAATGCTTTTCTTTTCTAGTCAAATGAATTTTCATAGAGCACAAACTTTGAAGGTAAATAGTATAATTTTATAAGAAAATTTGAATGACTAACAAGCATAAGAGAGCATTTAGGTGGTTATTTGGAGTTATATTTATCAGAAGGAAAGAAGTTTCCCATTCAATATTTTGACAGGGGTAGTATGCAGACCAAAAGTCTGAACACAGAATCAACAAATACAGGCCTCATTGATGTCTGCAACATAAATGCTAGAAGGGACAATCTGTTTTAGTTATGCTTTTGAGCACACTTTAAATCTAATTTTAGTGCACAATAAAAATGAATGCTCTGTTTTCCAAATGCATCTGCTGAGCTTGAGTTTCCATACCAGATGGCTTTATGTTATGTTAAAACTCAACATACAGTATGCTAGTGTTCACTGGATCTGCTGAAAGTGACCTTGCATTTTTTTCCCTGTGAGCACAAAATATGACATTTATTAATTTTGACATTCAAAAATGTTGGTCTTTCTAGCTTGTTACCATATTCTGTTTTAGCTGGTTTTAAGGGTTAGTTTTTTTATAGTCAGAAGTGTGTGGTGTTTCTACTTTAAAGATCGATTCAGATACAAGCCATAACAAAATTGCATATAAATCTTGTACAATATATGCAATGTCTGTATTACTAAATACTGTGCACAAATCTCATCTAGGCCTACAGTTATGTCTCTGAATTTTGAATTTTTGAATTTGCATCTGGCTGATGTCCATGCTTTATCTTCCATTCATTCCTGAACTTCCTCCACCCTTGCACTATGTCGTTGCATCCATGCAAGCTCTGACCTAAAGGAGTTGCCATGCTGACGTTAAACCAGCCCAGCAATGCTTTTGGATGGGAGTCAGCTGGCATCCCTGGACCTCTGGTGGCTTGACCTCAGTTTTTTCTACAAAGACTCTGTGGACAGAGCAGTGTCTAAAGTTAGACTGTGAGTAAAGCCTGGGCTCCACCTTAAAGGTGAAACCTTGATGAAAAATGAAGTGTCACCATGTTGTTGACACTTGTATGATTTGTGCCTCTTCCTACACTGAAAACTCTGTGGTCCTGCAGAGCTATAGCTGTGCAAAGTGTGTGCAAAATGCTCCCTTTTTGATTATTTTTCTTCTCTCTGCTTTAGAATAGCAAATGGCTATTCAAGCTGCATGGCAGCTGTGAATCTCGAATTATATATTTATTTTCCTAGTCCTGTCTTCAGAAGCTTGGCCATTTTCTAAAAGCAAGGTGAAGTTATAAACATGATAACCTGCTAAGGGCAAGGGATGCTTCTGAGCAAATGGGAATGTCGAGCTGACTGTCTTCACCTTCCTTTGTGGCTACCAGGTGCTGATAACAATTCATTTAACCTGACTTTTAGGCAGGTGCAAGTACAAGTATGCAGTGCAAGGATGAAGTGCTGCTCTGGTTTCACTTTGATTCTTCTGTTACATGGACCTTGTTTCTGACCTAATGGTCATACAGACCACCTATTTCTTGGTGATTTTGTTAATTTGCACTTAATTGGCCTTGCCACTTGTTAATCTGAAATTTTATGTGGTTTCCATCCTCTTTCTCTCAGTTGTCAACGATCATTGGTATGTTAATCCTCACAGCATTTCTGAAAGGTGGAAGAAATGTATAAGACTTTATACTGAGGCTTGAGAGAGAAAAAAAACCTCACTTGCCACCAAGTGCTGCACAGGAATCTGTTGGGAATGGATTACCCAAATTCTAGGATAGTTTCCTATCAGCAGACTGTTATTTTATAAACTAAAATAATGTATAAAAACTATGTATATTTTAATATTATTTAAGTGTTTTGTGTGACCCCAAACTTGTTCTCTTATTATTTTTTGAGTGTTTTCCACTGTTAAGGCAATGTTTACTCACAATTAAAACACTGATAATATTTGAGCTACTGAAATTATTCTCTTAACTTAAAAATAGGTATATTTTAAGAAAGAGAAGTAACATCCAAAAAATTGGGGAACAGCTATATGCAGTGACTCATTAAATGTTGTTCTGTTTCTCTACATGCCATATTTCATTAAAAATTTTGACCCGAATTCTTAATTTTCTCAGTGTTCTTTCGAAAGTCCCTATGACAGCATTTGCTTCTGACTTTCCTTGGTGAACTTAGTCCCTGAATTAGCGGGTGTCTAGCAGGCTATCTCTGTGAGAGTCTCATATCTTCCTGACATTAAGCACAAGTGAAACAGAGACAATAGTGATTGAGCCTGGCAGCTTGTTGGCTGGTTTTTGGTCATGTTTCACTGAAGTCGATGTCGTTTGATAGCTTCTAACACCTTTTAGCTAGGAACTTTTGTGTTAGTTTTGGCAGCAACTTGTCTTTTCCATTTTACTCTGGTACTTAATCTAGGTCGTGTCACTCTTACTTATTTAGTAACTTAAAATTCACACAGAGACACGTACAATATTCTGACTGCTAACGCTGCCTGCCATGCCTTAATCTAAGGGTTCGTAGGCTTTGTCATGGTGAAGTACAAAGAGGTGTACATCTCTAGTAGTTCCATTTCCTTTTCCTTGTTTTGATGTGTTAAACTGCTTAAAAAAATACTGAAAGATGCACAAAGCAGGTTTCTTTGTAAGCAAACCTCACCTTGCTACAGGTCACTTGTTGAATCGCAGATGGAATAGTAAGAGTCCCAATGAGAGGTACCATAGACGTTCTTGTTCGTTGAGTGAAAAATGTTGAGCACCCCGGTAATAAGTCTGTATGTGGTAATTTTGTATTTGGACCAATTCAAAAGTTTATTGGATGAATTTTCTCTCCTTCCCATTGCATGCATCCAAAAAAATCTTGTCTACACAGCATTCTTATAGAATGGGGAAAGTGGAATGATGCTGGAGAGCAAGCACAAACCTTTTTAGACTTCAAAACCAAAGAAACTGCAATTTGTTAAACGACAGCAATGACCATGTTCAATTTTAGGCTGGACTTGTTGGTTTTTAAGAATACTATTGAGTGCAAGTACATTTTTGTAACAATTATGGCAAAAAGAAAGACAAGGTAACAGGAAAAATGGTTTAACTGTGTTGCAGCTTTATTCGCTAATACATCAGAAAACCTAATCCATATCCTGGGAGAGAGCTACAAATAGCGTCTTTTGTCTTCTCTGAACACTATTGACAGAAGCTCACTGGGGATGAGAGGGACAAGCAAGAGGGAGGGCCTCTGTTTGTGGGGTTGTAGGAACCTCAGGCCCTTTCATTTACCTTCTTCGAAGGTTGCTTTCTGTTAAGCTTCTCCCAGTGTTCCTTGCCGGAGAAGTGTGTGTGTGTAAATCTTTATATGCTCAGGAAGGTGGGGTTATTTCTGAGACTCAAATTCACAGCTATTTGTGTAACTGGTAAAAATGGTTAAAACTGTAAAATTTTGGAATTCAAAGATGATTTTTTTTTTTTCCCCCCCAACAGTATTTTCAGTTTTGGAAATGGAAAACTCTTGCAGTGTTTTAACTCCTGTTTGCCTAGCCATCTCGTTTCAAATGAATCATTTCACTGGTATGTTGGAGATCCATCTACAGCTGTTCCTCTGTGGTGAAATTAAAAGCGATAGTTCAATATTTTCTACAGCTACATTTTATTTCATGATTTTAGGTCAGTCCCTCCAGAGAAATGTAGTATGTGACAGGGAATTCTTTTTGTTAGTTGGCAGCACCTGGCCACCACTATTCTGGGTTTGAGCTCAGATGTGCGAAGCTAATGGCAAGGCGACAGGGAATTCTTTTTGTAAGACAACCTTTCAATGGAGTAAGACAACCTGGGGACTGAAATCATTGCTCAGCTCTGTCCCCTGCTGATATAGCAGTCATACAAAAGTGGTGTCAGAGATGGCTCAGAGCTCCTCGCCAGTGTGATCAAAATTGAGTTTTGGTGCCCTGTGACTGAGGGGACGTCGCCAGGCTGTTTTGGCCGCAGGAAGGGGGGAGGTAGGGGGAGGATGGATCTACGAGGAGCTTGCTGGGAAGAGCTTCCTGCTGGCTGCAGTTGCCTGGGTGGATGGGAGGTGTAGCAGCAATGGTTGGTGGTGTAAAGATAAACACCTTCTCCAGCAGTTAACGATTGCCTGAAGCTGTAATTTTTTTCAGCGACAGCATCCATGGTCTTCTGGGGGACTGGGGTGGGCAAAGTCATTGACAGAGCCGTGACAATATTGCAGCTCACTGGAAATTGCTGTCTAGGGCTGTGCTTGGCCCTGCGTGGCCCAGTTGTCACTTGAGGATCACTGAAGACTCCTGGCTGGCAATGCAAACTTTCCCTGAGCTGTAAGGAGGAACTAGTCAGTCTTTTATACTGATGCAAATAGACAGAGAAGCAAGAGAAAAAGGTATATAATTTTGCTCTTAATTGACATTTGTCATCATCTCCTACTTGCAGCCTTAAATGAGCTTCTTGTGGAGGCGTTCAGCTCTGTATCTGAAAGACTCCTGCTAGATACCCTTTGGAGATCTTGTACTGATTCAGGATCAGTTTCATTTATTCAATCCATTTTTTCTTGTATGAGACAAAACAATTTTATTCTATATTTTTAAGATTACACTTAGTGGTTTTGACTCAGAAAACAGTTTTAGTCTATATTTTTAAGATTACACTTAGTGGTTTTGACTTCTTTGTATGTTCTGATGTTATTGAATTATTATCTGTTTTACCATACTTTGTCCAGTATTTATGAAAGCTTGTGTACAGTTGAATGCATAATAGTAACAATATGTTAACAGATTCTGAAAGTTTCCATGCATGGTTGTGAAACATAAAAACTCATCTTATTATTGATGTGTTACTATTAATATTGATGTCATAACACAGTGTCGCATCAATTGTAATAAATTACTCAGATAAGGAAAGTAAACAGAAAATGTTCCCTGTAAAGTAATTCAAACCTTACATACACAACAGCAGTGGCAAAGTCAAGCAAGGAGACTTTGGCATTTTACTGAATAACTAAAATTTTATTGACTTACGTTCCACATGATGGAGCATTAAGCAGTCCCCCCCACCTAAATTCCTTTCTCAATGGCAACAGGAATGACCTGCAATTCCCATCAAATTATGTTTCCTTGGTATTGTATCTTTTGGTCTTTATGTTGTCTTTTGTCATTACCACTTTTTTTTTTTGCTTCCTCTAACCCATCTCTACAGTTAAAGATTTTCTTTAGAAAAGTTTAGAAGACTTTTTTTTTAATGCATTTTGAGAGACAAAACTTTTCACAAGATTTGCCTTTATTTCAGTTGTCTTTGGAAGTGCATATTTTCTATGTAACATTTCATATTGATAATAAAAGGAGTCCTACATATCTGTAGAAATTTTTACTACAGACCAGACATTGGAAAGTCTCGATACATTTCCCCAAACCACAACTGAGCTGAAAGATGACAATCTGCTGGGTTGTTTGACTGCACCAGCACTTTGAAAATAAAACTGCTGATGTGGGGGCTCAGAACTTGTCTTGTAAGGGTGTGTTTTTCAGGTTCTTTTATAGTTCTTATACAACCCATACCACAGTAGCATAATACACAGCCAGACTGGTACTCAAGTACACACAGATCGGTGCAGACAAGTTAGGCTTGCTCTCAGGGACAAAATGCTGGTGTTCTGAGCAAGGGCTCCACTTGTTAGGCCCACAATGGGTGGAGGTTTTCCTGCTACCGGCTTAGTTTAAAGGGAAATATTTGATTATGCAACCAGTTGTATATGCTCAAACATACTGCTCTGGTAATCCATTTGAAAATACAGTATGAAAATGTTAAAACCTGGGATTTAGGCCTGTGAATCACTCCTCCTGCCTCGGTGAGGTAAGGATGTAATCTACGGAGTTTTTTGGACTTGGAAACTGTCTCACTGTTGCTCTTTTTTTCCAGGCAGATGCATTGAGAGGACTTTTCTCAGAAGGCAGTACTGATGAGAGCTGTTCTCACACTGATCCCAGAAGTGAGGAGGTACGGTCCTGTCCTCAGTCATCCAGACTCATGGCCAGTTATAACTACACTGAGGAGGTGCGTTTAGTTGGATTTACTTCTCCTTATATGTATGCTAAAGCAGTCATCTTAACATTGTCAGAATGAAACTTGATAAGTTGGGTCTAGCAAGTTAAAAATTCTTGATTATGACGTTCGAAAGGAGTTCGCAAAAATAAGAACATATAGAATCATAGAATCATTATGGTTGGAAGAGACCTCAAAGATCATCAAGTCCAACCGTATACCTGATGCCACCATGCCTACTAAACCATGTCTTGAAGCACCACATCTAAACGTTTTTTGAACACCTCCAGGGATGATGACTCCACCACCTCCCTGGGGAGCCCGTTCCAATGCCTAACGACTCTAACAGTTGAAGAAGTTCTTTCTAATGTCCAACCTGAACCTCCCCTAGCACAACTTGAGACCGTTTCCTCTCGTCCTATCGCTAGTTACCAGGGAGAAGAGACCAACCTCTGCCTCGCTACAACCTCCTTTCTGGTAGTTGTAGAGGGTGGTAAGGTCTCCCCTCAGCCTCCTCTTCTCCAGACTAAACACCCCCAACTCCCTCAGCTGCTCCTCGTAAGGCTTTTTCTCCAGGCCCTTCACCAGCTTTGTTGCCCTTCTCTCTGAACATGCTCCAGTGACTTCTACCTGACACTGATTCTTTTCTCATCTATCAGAATTCTTACAGCATGTCTCAAACCCTGAGACTGTAAGAATAAGTCACACAGCCACATTTCGCCTCCCGGATTCCCCAAGAAATGAGCTACAAGGCAATGATTATGAACTTCCATACTCTGATGTCAGCTTGAGGCCATGTAGAATAACAGCCTTCTGAGCTACCTCTTCCTTTGTGGAACTTTGCCTTTTTGGGCTTCTGGATTTCTATCTATACTTTCATCCTCCAGTTCCTTCCTCTGGTATGTTTGGTAATACAATGCTTGATGTTCATTTTTGCATCCTTGACTGCTGTAGAAATGACATCTGTCACTAGAACACAGACACTGGGGAAGGCAAATGTGATTACAGGGCTCAGATGCTCAACCAAAGAAGTCCTAAGTTATAATCCTGTTCAGATTTCCAGTGTTCCCAATTTATTAGTCTGGATGTTGCTCATGGGATGGTTGTGGCTAGCTTTATTGCAGTGTTTAATCAAGCCTTATGTTGTGTGTGCTGTCCTTTTGCTAGGTCAAAACTTTTCCCCTTAGTACTTTTAAATCTCTTTAATCTTATGTGGTCCTTTTTCTCTCTTCTTACCCTGAAGTTCTGCAATTACTGTTCTCCTTTCTGTATGTTTTGTCTCTCTTCAAAGGCTTTCTTGTTCTTTTTGCCTTCAGTGTCCGTTTCTAAACTTGACATCTGACTTTTGAGGATACTGCCAGTGACTCTTGCAGGGATTTTCTATTTAACACCCAGTAACTCTATATTGCAGTTGCTGGAAGCACTTCTGGTCTAGCCATCTTGCTTTGAACTGTTGTAATACCTCCCCTGGCAAAAATATCAAAGACACAACAGGGGATCCTTTCAAAGATTCACTTCTATGGTGAAAACTGAATGCATGAAATATGAACAGGCTTGAGATTTCCTTGCATGAATTGTTCCTTCCGAATTACAGATTTTATCGTTATTAGATTGTTTAAAGAGGACAAAGATTGTAAATTTTTTCCACAGATCTTATGAATGAAGTCTGGTTAAATTCCCATTCTCTTTGTGTTGCTGAAAGGAATGTTTCTAGCACTTATGAAGTAGCTTAGAGGTTAGACAAAGTGGAAGCTATTGAGTAAACTTTATTGCCTCAGGATAGAAATGATAATATTTCCTCCTGAGTCATCTTATTTTTGAGTCGCCATTCTGTTTGCTTAGATTGTGATATTTTCAAGGACATTTCCAAGAAGCAGAGAGTAATCTTGAAGACAAAATTTGCTTCAGATGTTCTTGTATCACAACATGCAACTGCAAATGGCCAAACCTCTCTCAGAGTTGGTCACCTGCAAGCACCTTGGCCTTAACACATCCTACCTAGTACCTGAGTGTTTCTCAAAGAGATTTTTCCAGGCACAGTACGTACACAGAAATATAAGTAAACTGCATGTGCACTGTGAAAACTAGATGCAGTTCCAGTGGAAGATGCAACTTTTAATCATTTAGTGGATGAATTCCACATTTTGAAGTGTGTGAAGCAGGGAATACCACAACAGGTCTTTAATCTTTTCTGTGTTGGTTGATCTCTGTAATGGCATGATGAAAGACAGTATATGAAAAAAGAAAATATAGCCCTGAAAAGATTTTCCTAGTTCTCTTCCCTGTTTGTAATTTCCTTTTGGGACATTCTATTATCTACTAATGATATTTTGCCTTGTAATCTTGCTAGTTTAATTTAAAGGAGTGATTTAGAAAAGAAGGCAAGATAGTCTGGTGAATAATTGCAGAAATATGTGATATGTGTTGAAAAAGTGTGAGCTCCTTGGGCAAGACAGCCAATATTTTCAGCTGACGTCTAAAAAAAACTTTGCAGGTGCATGTATTTGAATTTAAAAAGACCAACATTGCATATGCGTATCACATAACAGTATTTGCACAGGGTAGTTGGATGAGCACTTGAGTACTCTATGTGCAACAATAGTAATTTTTGTGTAGAAATTATCTGATGGTGGCTGTTTCACCTCTCTTTTCTTTAATGTTAGTTTTGTGAAGCTGTGCCTGACCGTGGTTACTTTCTGTGTCAAAAGTAAGAGACAGATTTTCACAGCTGAGCATTTGCAGAGGTAAGTGGCCATTAGAAACTTTGACTCTGAAATCTCCAAACAGTACTGTATTTTGTTTTTATTTAAATCCATAGATCATAACGTACCTCTTCAACTTCAGACTTTTCATTAAACATAAAATTGAAAATCTATATTTTTATCATTCTTATGCAATATTGCTATTGAAAAATGTAGACCTAAGATTATAAATATTTAGAAGAAATCTTCCAAAGATTCAACATTTACTGTGAAGTGCAAAATCTAATAGAACCAATGTAAAAATGCGTATTTTAAAAGTTAATAAGCTATGCTTTGTCTAATGCTGCCTGCCTATTCCTGTTGCCTCTTTTCCATCTCTGCCTGTTGATAGAAATTGCCCAGCTCTGTCATCAAAATCTATACAGGATAATTTGGACCCAGAGGCTGACTCCTTTTGGTCATCTTAGTTTAGCTCTGATTTTTTGTGGTTGTATCCCTAAGAGGACATAAATACCTAAATACTAACTGTCTCCTTGGGTGCTTAAACTGAAGATAATGACACCCTTCTCCCTGACCTGTGACAAATTACCTAACTTGTTCACGTCTAAAATTCTTACATGCTTCAGATTTCACCCATGGAGTCCCCTAAGTGTTGAAAGTTTGGTTTCTGGGCATACCAAGCTCCTTGGTCTTGGTATTGTAGAAAAAATAGAAACTAAGAGCACGCACTTGCACCAGGCTTCACAGACTGGATGTGCACATATTCACAAACATGCCTTGATCTGATAGGACTTCCCAGGCAAGACTATAAAAGATTTCAGAAAAAAAAAATTTGCTGGGTAGAGTTGCCGTGGCTTTCTTATGAAGAGCTTAACAGCCAGAATAGTCAGCCAGCAGCAAGCAGGAGACAGCAGCTCATTTCTCACCTTCTTGCAGGCATTCAAATCCCCCTTTTCATCAGGAGATCGGGCAGTCTCACAGGTGTGTAATAGCTTTGCCCAGCTCCTCCATCTGACAAGATTAGCTCTCTCCAGAAAGTGGTAGGCCACTCTAGGAGGGAGAGTTGTTAAGTGAGAGAGAGACCAAGCAAGCTATTAATCTCATCTGTTTTTTTGCCAGAGAGAAATACAGAAAAAATAAGCCTGAATTACTAGCCTGATATTAGAGCAATCACTGGGGATGATTAGGTTTTGGAGCTTTCACTAGTGACTGTGCCAGTCATTAGGTAAAGTCATTAAATAGTCATGGGAGCTTTTGTCCCTCACTCTTCGGTACAGACTTTATCCATCAGGAGAGAATTTTTTTTTCCTGCCTTTGGAAACAAGAGCGATGAGGCAAATGATCCGCAAAAGAAGCAATTATTAGCTAGCTGAACATCATGGTTCAGGTGTAGCAGAAAGAAACTGGGTATGCTTCTGTCTGAACCGTGACTGCTGGAGCAGGCCGTCAAAATGAAAAACTAAGGCTTGTTAGTTGCTGATGTAGTTATAAGAGGTGACCGGGACTTTGTGAGTGCGAATGCTTGTGAAAAACTTGGATCAATGAGAGCCAGGGTATAACCTGTGCTGAGCCCAGTTTGTACAACCCTTGTGAATCAAACCTGACAGATTTATATGATGCAAACAGAAATGTCCCAAGTTCAGTTTTCTGAATATATCTATTTGGTCAGCCTGGCAGGAAAAGTGGATTCTAACTGCAGTGAATTGGACCTACAGATACTTGGAAAACTGAGTCCTGAGGTGTAGGAACTACGTGATGTTAAAGGAATAAATTTCAGTGCCAAAAAGTAAAGAAAGGAATCATCAAAGAAAGGCCCTCTTGACTGATTCTCTTCTCATATGCATCACTTCTGGATTGCATTAATATTTTTCCCCAGGAAGAGCAATACGGCTTGTTACCTTCACTATGTCAACAGAGATGCGTTCCAACTACAGACTGGGATAATGAGAAGTACTAATTTATATTATTTTTTTGTGTTTATTTGGTATTCTGTACCATCATATAATTTTTTGAAATTTAATTGTGATTAATTTTAGCCTTAATCGATTTTGCAAGCTGCAGAACTCCTGTGATACTGCAAGCAGTGTAGTGATTTACAAACAAAGAGCGTAGGAGGTATTCTCTCTTGCTTGTAGTATGAATACAAGTTTTGTTGTACGGAGCTTTTCTTTCTGTCTTTCCAGCTTTGGATATATGTGTGCTTCCACCAGGTCCCCAAATAGCACATCTGGGGGTTGGTTTCTGCACTGTGCAGTGACTGTGTCTCAATGTGGCCATCCCTATGAGGTATTAAAGCAGAAGTGGTGATCCTTTAAGGGTTTTCTGTCTAATGAGATGACAATGTATGTTACTAGAAATGTGACATTTTTCCCTTGCACACACTCATCTGCATTGGGAGGTAAATATTACAAGGCCTTTTGAGATGCTAACAAAACTGGAATGTCATGTGAAGCATTTTGATATCTCACTTAACCAAAGAGCATGGAATCACTGTGCAGGGCTAAGCCAACTTAATCAAGAACAGAATAAGTGACCCTTTTTATGTAGATTGTTGACCTAATAATGAAACACAGTTCTTGGATTAATGATTGTGATCATGACTATATGTGCCTGAAAATAAGAGTTCATTAAATATTTGTGTATTGAAATCACAGGCAACAGGCATTTGTTTATTGCTGGCTAATTAACTACCACTCGATGTATCTACTAATGGTCTCTCTTCTCCTGTGCAGTACTATTAACCTTTCTTTGCCCTTGCTTTTAGTCGTCCTTTTAGCACACTCGGTAACATTGTTTGGAGAAACCGATACAGATATAGAGGAAGTGAAGAGGACAGAGGGAAGGGCAACATTTTGAAAGATTATTTTGCCTGGCTTTTACTGCAAGTTAAAGCTGAAGGAGATCTTCTAGACTGGCTCCATTCGCACCTGCTTTGATGGTTCTTCCCTGTCGCACTCCCATCTGATCTCTGCCTGGTGGTCTGTGTTTCTGGCTCCATTTAGGTCTTTCTACATCTCATTCCCATCATGTTATGAAGGAGAGAAATTTTGTGAAATACCTGTTGCTGGAAGTGTTTAGAAGCAGGTAAGATGCGTTTCTATCAGGAAGGATGTCAGTATAGTAGAAGGTGCAGGAATGATGGGTTTAGATAACCTCCTGATTTCACGATTTGGTCATTCGACCTCATTTGATGCATACAAACTCCTGTATCACTTGAATACTCTTCAATCATTTCCTAAGCAAAGGCTCTGAAGGGAGCACTTGTTATCAGGTATGAAGTTAGACTTTAGCCCAGGGTGCTTCATGAGTTTTAAGGCTTACTTGTTTGGGTTTCCCCCCCCCCCTTGCAAATATGGAAAGGAAGAAGAGAGAAAGCAGAGGCCATTAATTTCATATGTGGCTTCTGTCTCAGTGAATTATTGTATATTGCTCTTTTTATTTCTATAATTTTAATTCCATTTGTAACCATGCATAATTATGATATAATGAAGTGCAAAATGTAAAATGTTAATAGAAAAAAAATTTCCAAGCTCTTGTAAGTATATACACTCCTAGTGGAAGTTGTTAGTAAGTTGAATGAAAAAATCAGAAAGTGTTTCATTTGCAGGGTTACCTGTTTATGCATGTGGCATATTTTTTATCATATTTTTTTTTATACAAGAGGAAGATGTTCATCAGAGTTCTCATGGTGTTTTTTGCTACACTTATTTATTCCTTGCACAAAGGCTGTTTAACATCTTTGTAGATGATCGGGGTGAGGGGATTGAGGGCACCCTCAGTAAATTTGCAGATGACACCAAGATAGGTGGGAGTCATGATCTGCTGGAAGATAGGAAGGCTCTAC
>NW_009617648.1:0-14787 GCF_000690535.1 Cariama cristata | reverse complement strand
GCCGCCACCGCGGAGCCGCCTGAGGGAGGTCGGCTGGCCGCCTGCCGCCCCTCCCCGCCCGCCATTCCCACAGGGCCCGTTGTTAAGGTCACCGTTAGCTTTTCAGAACCTGGCTGGTATTTTCTGAATCTTTAGGCTTATATCCGTTCTTAAAAGGTGTATTTGGGCCTTCAGGATATGCGCTGATGTGCACTTGTGATTTGGGGAGCTTTTGGTGTTACACGAGTCCATGTCGACCAGTAATACCTCAGTGGAGTAAGCCTGGTTTCAATCCTTACTCTTTTAGTTAATATTTCGATCTCTTAGAAATGAACCACGTTAGCATAACAACGGCCGCAGGCACTTCTCAAGCCAGTTGGGCTGGAGGCCTTGCAGTCTTCGTGCCGTGCCTGAACTCCCGCCAAAACTCCTGAGGGGTCACAGCCGTGCAGCTGCAGCACAGCCATTTAATGGGCACACATCAAATGCACCTGGGTCAATAGAGTATGGGATTAATTCGCAAGTTCTTCTATTTGCTGTTATCAAAATGTTGTGGCCCATTTTCCCCATCTAGCAAATGAATCTCTCAGCCGAAATACTTTCACCAAAGACTTCTTCCCCTCACTTTTCCTAAGGTTTAAATGCTCAACTGTACTTATTAATAAGGCAGAGAATCCCAGAAGTTTTAACTTGGGGATGTACAAATTCATCTTTATCATCATGGATATGTTCCAGAGCTTTTAGCAATCTAGTTTTAAATATGTACTGCCATAAAACTGTCATAACATCATAGTAGACACCTATTCAAGTTTGCTTATTTTTCAAAGAGAAAGCTTATTATCCTTTTACTAATAATGGCAGGATACACCAACCATGTATTTTCCAAATGACACGTCTCCATTTGAAAGTTCTGAATGCTGAACGTACCAAAGCTATTGCCTTAAGTTGAAATGTCACTACCATTTCATGTCAGGTGTCCGCTTGTTTTTTGACTGCGTCTAAACCAGCCACAAAGCCTTTAATAGGAATGAGTTTGGGGTATATTAAGTTAAATAAAGTTTGGGGTATTTTGACTGCAGCTCGCTGTCCCTGTTACCTTGGGAGACTGCTCGTTCCCTGGCTGAAAACACAGTGTGTCTCAGTTGTTATTGCTGGTGGGAAGTACTGAAAGAATGCGGACAATCTCGTATAAGCAAAAAAAAACACCCCCCCAACCCACAATTCCTGAGCATTTTCTTTGTATTTCATGTAAGTGACATCTTACTGGATGGGTTACCATGTACAGCCATTTCTGGACTACAAATGACTGACTGCTGCTCTAGGATAGAGGAGCTGAACAGCTCCTCAATTGGAAATCTTAACGCGTTCCAGCACTTAACAGCAGAAGCATACAAAGGAAAACATACAAATTTGCCATTAGGTTTTTCACTTTATGACCTGATATGAATAAAAGAGAAAATCAAAATAACCAAAAAAAATTCAATGTCTACATTAATATCTCTTATTAAACATCAAAGTCAGACATAGGAACTAAAGACTCCTTTGGTTTTCTTGCTGACCCCTGCCTCTAAAAGAAATTAATGATCCTTGTCTTCCTTTTTGTTCCCCACCTGCTAATTGGGCATCAGAGTTCTAACTACCCCCTTGCCCACAGGTGCTAGCTGCTTTTTTCTCTCTGACAGTCTAATTGTTCAGTATAATTAGGTTTTACTAAGAACAACTGTTTCTAACCTGTATTTGTCTTGGGTTTTGCTGTGACTAGTGATAAAGTCTGAGCTGAGTATTTTTATTTCTTTTCTAATAAGACAAGATTCACAGGGGAATACAATATTTTTATTAAGTCAAGCAGTATATCTGATAACTTCAGGTCTTCAAAAAAGAGTTTGCACACCTGTAAGCTTCCCATGGCTAAATCAAAACTAGTTACTCACCTCAGCACTCCCTGAAACGTTGCTTTCCTTGTATTACAACAAGCAGAATGCTCACCAAGCAAACCCTTCAGTCAATCTCCCATTTAAAAAAGTTTGTTACTTTTAACCTTTAACACGATGTGTAATTCTATCAAGTTGGAAGAGTTGCAGGGGATAAACTGCCTCTCTCCTCCAGGTAGACACTGCCTCCAGTGAATTCCACCTTCTTTTAATTTCTTCCCCTTTCTCTCACATAGTACTCGATTGTATGGTGCATTCAAAAGACATATCGCACTCATTTATCAGTAGCCATCGTTTGAATAAGTGTGGTAGAAGGATAAGTGTGGACAAGTAACATTTTAATTCCCATTTCTAGGAGTGGGAACTGTTCACAGCAAAGGGAGAGTTTCTCTCAGTTGTGATTTCTTTCTCTCTCCCCATACACATATAAATACCACTCATCTCAATTAATGCCATATTTTAATTCACTTATTTTTAGTGAAGATTTACTAAAGGATGGGAAAGAAGACCAGGCCCAGAACAATGTTTGTTATTTATCAGGGTATTTAGGTTTTTACTGCTTTATTGAATTATTAACTTAGTACATAGCTGTTTAACTTTTAAACCTGATAAATAGAAACTTATTTTAGGATTATTTTACAAGAGTTACAGCATAATTTACAAAAAGCATTTGGCACAAATTCTGGTTAGAAAATTACTCTAAATTGCAAATGATTTGCTACTTGCCCTAAAGCTTTATACGGTTCCTGGTAACACTGAGTTAGTTTCCTCACAAATGTCTTTTTGAAACTGTCACAAATCTGATGGATGAGGAATGAGGGCAGAATCCTGCCAAGATTATGACATTTATTCCTTTGACTAAACTTGAAAATGTGAAAGAGGTCTTTTTCTTACAAGTTTTATTTTATAGCACGGCACCAGACAGTTGCTTTTCTCTTCCTTCTAAGTTATTTTAGGTAGCTGTAACACAGAAGTCCTTGAAGTTTTTTAACTTCTGTTTCATTGGAATGCTAGCAAGCCCCAGCATATGTGTTCCTGGAGTGGGCTATTACTGCAGTTGTAATATACTTTAACAGAAGCATAAGCTTTTTTTGGTCAGTGTAAATTTTACTATGGCCTGGAGCAGGAAAAGAGGGTATGTAGTATTTCTGCACTCTGACAGGTTTGATATGTAGGTAGTGGAAATACTTTAAAAGGAAGCAGACGTCCTTTGAAGTTTAGACAAAGGTCTCTGTAGAAAACCTAGACATAATAAGATTGTAAATCTAATTATAGTAAGCTGTCTAGAAAGGCTTCGTTTCAGTCAATCAGTCCATTTTATTTTGGGTTTCATTTTATCAAGTAGCTGCAATGCCTGTTTAGTAGGATCCTCCTAACAAGGCATCCTAGTGCCTAAAGGGTCTCTTTTCTTCAAAGGTGCTGTTTGCTCTTGTTCAGCTTTCTGCCTTATAAGGGTTGGAATCTTTTTAAATTATAAAATTACAAAATCTGATATTGTTGGAATAAGCATTTGGGGGAACAGAATATTAACTGTAGAGAAAACGTCATGTAGAATTGCTTGCTTTTTTGTAAACCACTTTGAGACACACATGCCACATGATTTTAACATGCAGATATGCAATGAATATGAAAAAATGCATCCTGAAGCATGTTCTGTCTTCACTTAAATGAATATGAATATCAACAGTTTCACTGATGTAAAATGAATTAAGTCAACTTTAAGCCAATATTGCCGAGTAGAGAGTGATGTAAAATGTGCATAACGAAGTGTATAAAATCTCTTCCCTTGTTTTCCCCCTCGTTACCTCCAGAACTATTCCTTTCTGCTCCCTCCATATCTCACTCGAAAAACCTGGGCCCTGTGCAACAAAGCCATACCTTTAATCACTGAGCGAAACGACTGTTTTCTGGCAATACGGCTAACCCCCAGCGGGAAGGAGCAGATGGGAATTGTTGAAAAAAGTAACACCGCAGAGGGTTGGTGGAAGACGTGAATGTCAGGAAGTAGAAGGGAAGAAAGGACGGGAAGGAGGGAAGGGCCAAGGGAGATGGAGAATCATGTCCCGCAGTACTGTGGTCTTTTGATGCTCCACCATTACAGAATGCTTTCCCGTCTGCTTTTTAGGCAGACGTTTTAAATGAACTCTGAAACGGCAGTATATCCTCCGCATGTCTGTACCGCAGCAGTTAAAGAGGCTTTGCAGTTTTAGTGCTTCTGAAAGTGGCTACTGCCCCAACAACCTTCAAACCAAAGTTTTCTTTCCACAAAGATGTGGAGCACAAAGAGCTACGGAGTGGGCTTCCTTTCATCACACCGCTGGTGTCTCAGTCCTCACCGGAGGGCTTGGAAAGATCAGGGACAGTCCCCTCTCAGTCACTGCTCCATTTTTTTTATTTCTCTGAAAATATTGTCAGGAAATACTTGAATTTATGGTAGCTTTGGTGAAAGTCTTAGAGCATGTTTCAGTATTGGAACCAAACAGGTGTCAGACATCAAACTGTAAAGTCTTTGGTCATACCTGATCTGACCTAGACATTAACTGGAAGTTTACCAGGGAGGCTAAAGACTTTTCTATCACATTACCTCTTGAATATTTAATAATTCTGGAAATAAATGACATTAAGCGCAACAGTGGAGAACAAGATTTAATTTTTAATTTTCCTACATTTAAATATTTAAGATACCTTAACTGTAGTTGGGAAAGTGGAAAGAGGCCACTCTTTCTTTAGGCTGTTCATACTTGGCTTTGAATTCTAAAGAATCTTATTCTGAGAATCCTAAAAGGCACCAATTTATCAAGCTCACATCCTTTCAATGTATAATCCAGCTGCTGTGAGCTGCTAACTAGCTTTTAAGTCAGGAAACTCTGGACTGTCAATGCCAATTATAGTTAAACAACTTAAGATGCTTCTGTGTAATTTTCTTTATATTTTTCCTGAGGCTTTGAGGATATAGTACTATGCTTGGAGACACAATTAAGAAAGTCTGAAGCAATGTAACCTGTGCTTTTGTGTGTTTCTTTCATTTATATATATATATATATGTACATATTTATATATATTTGTATGTTATACACACATAGAGTGCCATGACTTATTGTTGGCATTTTTTTTATGGTATTCATTAAGTACAGCTAACAGAATGATTTTTAAAAGCTTTTCTGTATCTAGCTATTGTCTTTCCTGTAAAGCCTAGCGACACAACCAAAAAACTGCGACGGAAAAACTAAAACAAGAACCACTATATTGTGGGCAACGATAAACAAAATCAGCGCTAGGCAGCTTAACTGTTCCTTCCTGATTTCTGGTTAGAGATTAACAACAGTGAAACGGGAATTCAAAATCAACATTTCTAAACCTACCGAGCAGTTACGTCGACTTAGTAAATACGCGATGTACCCGTTCTTTAAACGCAAGTTTCATGTTTAACTTCCCAGTTTGCTGGAGACGGTGTAAGGGAGCCACTAGGTGGGAGCATGTTGTCCTAAAAGAGGGTTTGTCAGCCCCGGTGGTCTGTCTCTGGAAGGAGCTCTGCACCTCCCTTTCCCCAGCACCCGGGAGATGCTGCAGCACTGACCACGCCATGTCCAGGTGGTGATCGATTTGGGATTTCGGTGCTGGTGTCCACGCTGGGGAGATGCTGCCTGCCGTGCTGCTCCTTCAGCCCCGCCGGACTCCAGCCGGGGCAAGCGAAGGCAAGGTCTTACTGCAGGTGCCACGCTTCACAAGGCGGATCGCTCACCTCAACAAGGAGCACAACTGCCCTACGTACCTAGTTACGTCGGAAGTCCCAAGGAACCAGGCTAAAATAGATTTAAAGGACCACCTTGCTAACATAAGAGCTAGTAATTAAACAAACAAACCATGTTAAAATATGTCAAAAGCAAGGCATTTGCCAGAGAGAGAACTGGCAGATGATATAGAAAGGGACTTTTGAGGAATTAGGCTATGGGGGGGGGGAGGGGGGGGGAAGGTTTTTTGTAGCAATATTCAACACAAAAGCGATAGAAAAGTTTTCAAAGTCGGTTCTTTTTTACAGGCAATAGAGCCTCGCAGTAATCCTAAACTGAGGGGTTAATAAAAGGCGTTTTAGAACAGATGAGTAAACTCAAAGTAACAAACTGACAAGGCTGGGTGTATTCAAGTCTAAAGAAACTCCAGGATGATGATGTTAGACTGAGAGGTGTAATGTGTAATAAATTTCTGAGGGCAGCCATGGTACTAGAAGGATGGTGCCAAATGAGCAGCTTTCCAAAGAAACAGTACAAATTTGTGGAAACTGCAAAAACTCTGTAGTACAAGAAAGGGAGGGAGAGCTAATGTAATCATCAGGCAGCCAATTTAAAATAAAGTGTTTTTTCATATGTCATAATTAATCTTGCCGTAGAACCTTTTGGAGGCCAGACAGATAAGCTAAAAAAGGAGTAAGACAAATTCACGTAGGGTAAGAGTATTAAACATGATGAAATTAACAGAAGCTTTAAAGCTGAAAGTTTGTGAATTGTTGCCTGTGGAAATTTTAAAGAATGTATCAAGCCTCTGTACCCGTACCCTGTCCCCAAGCGCGCGCCGCTGCTCGTTGGTGGAGAATGACACAGAGCTAAACGGACCTTCGGATATTGCCAAGTTCATTCCTGTGTTCCTGACAAACTTGGCCCTCGTCTGTAAGCTCAAGGCTCTCAGAGGTAGTTAAGTTGTTAACAGTGTCTGGTCTTGCTGCAGCTCTGGATTGAGAGTCCAGTTTTCCTAAAGGTTAATGGGAGTAGCTGTGCTCACAGAAAAAGATCTCAGAAGTCAGCTGAAGAGTGCATTGCCTAGACCAGCTAAAAAACTAGGTAGAAACACTGGTGGCAGCGCAAAAGCAACCAACTGTAGGCAGCTGTCTGAATAGATTTGAAAAACTACCAAAAAAAAAAAAAAAAAAAGCTGCAGAGTTTAGGGCCTGTAAGATTCTTCAAATCCTAATTCAGTGTAACGTTGATAGTCATCTAGGGTTCATTTCTGAACATCATTATTAAATTTCCACAGGTACAAGATTTTGGGGAGGTCAGGGAATGGGTGGGAATACTTCATCTTGCTCTCTATGAAGACAGTGACAAAGCTCCTGTTGATTGTAGCTGGAAGAAACACGACCCAGTGATGCTGCTCTGATAAAGAAGCCTGGAGTACTACGTACTCAGTGGTAGATCTGGTGAATTACTGAGAACCTGTCCTAACGGGGTAATTTTTAAATATGCAGTGCTAGTAAAGTGATTTTTTTTTTTAAAGTAACTTCTATTACTATTTTTTTGTTAGGATCAAATGTTTTTTGTATAAACAGCTGTCTTGCTCACATCCCATGTTCCCTTCCTGCTCAATTATACAGTGAACTCACAATTAACATCTCAAATCCAGTGTCTTTCCCATAAGAACAGACTGATGTTGCAAGCACGAGTTCGTATCTAATTGCAGGATGGAGTACTGTCTGTAAGACAGCTTTTAACACAAATATTCCCCAAACTGAAAAATGCAAACTAGAAAGCTACTGAGGGAATGTAATTTCTTTAACTGGTTTGGGGATATTTTCAGTTTGCTTGTAAAAAAACCTCTTTGCAAGTCATAAAAACCTCATTACAATTTTGAAACACATTTCATGACTATGCATCAGGTCTACTGCCTGTGCAATCCTCAGTGCTTTAACAGTATTAGAATTACTGGAATTGCTCAGACATCAGGAACAGAAATGCTCTGTTCCTCACTGGAATTTCAGTTCGTTGGCCAAGCAGAATTACTGCTTTCTCCAGGCAAGTTTTTGAAAAGACATTATTCCCAGTCTACAGCCTGTCTGTCAATACATGATCAAATTGTCATTCTAAAATAGTTACTTCTGTAACGGAGTGATTCTTTCTTACAGAAAGTGTGACCAACTGGGAGTCATAACTAAAGGAAAATAAAACGCTGTCTTTACCATGCAATTGTCAGCGCTAAACGGCTGAGGTATTGGATGAAGTGATGTTACTTTTGCCTCTATTTGTCAAGGCCATGTCCTAGTTTATTACACATTTGGGTTTCCAGAGGAGCTGAGTTTTGTGCCCATCCTGAGTTTGATGAAAGACTAAGGCATGGGACATGGCCATGTGTGACTCTGGATATCACAGGCTACATCTTCACTTTAGGCGCTGCAGCCTTACACACTTGGCAGTCTGAAGTGATTCTCAGCCCTGACTGAGGCCTTCGGGCTCCTCTTCCAAAGCTTGGGAAGAGTTAGATATTCGGGAAGGACTCCTCAGGAGCCAGCAGGGCTCCAACCTGTGTCAAGTAACCCCTGAGTAAAATAAGGCTTAGGATGGAACTTGAACAGTCTGGGGCATATCTGCATGATTCAAAGCTCTTGCTTCAGGTGAGTTGGTGTGACTGCAAGGCAGGACAGGATCACGAGGTGCTACCTGTTCAGGCTCCACGAGCGACAAAGCTGTGATGGCTCCGAACAGCCGCCTTCTCCTAAGGCCAAATGCAGTTCTACGTTTTCCACAGCTGTGCTGGTTCTGGAGGCAACCAAGTCATCGCTGGCTCCAGGCCACTTACGCAGCGCACTATCACATCATTTAGACGGACTCTAAATGAATGTGGTTGAAACCAGGTGCCTCCCTCCTCCTGAGCGTTCACTTGGAGCTGCGTACAATCCTGTCTGCAAACAGAAACAGCAAAAGTTACTCTACTATCTAACTCTAATCTTTGTAGCAGGACTGCAGGAGACCTCTCATTATCTTCACACCCACATTTCTTCACTTCTGATTAGGATTAATTACTAACTTCTTACCTACTGTGTGGTGGTAGCAGACCCCGCCTCTCCCCGTGTTTCTGTGAAGCACTAAATGGGAACGTGCACTTTCTGCAAAATTGCAAGGAACACAGCTGCAGATCTGGCTCGGGTCTAAGACTATGCAGAAGCAGAAGGTAAGGTGGCTTGGCAAGTTTAGCAGAGCATACCCCTTCATTTGCATGCATTCTTAATTATATAAAATAGTATACCTCCCTAGCCTCACAGAAAACTCTGGTTTCACAGGCAGGCAGGTTGCCTTCTGGTAAGGAACCAGCATCTCATTTATTTAGTAAACCCACAACCTCATGCAAATATTAACCAAGTCTTGCAGCTGGCCAGAAAACAGAGAGATGATTATTGTCCCAGTTGTAGAAATGGGAACGAATTAAAAAAGAGAAGCTGCAGGCAACAGTTAGAGGGGTACGGCAGGTACCTGCTTTAACTAAAACAACACTGCAGCAAAGCAGCAAACCTTCGATCTAACCGGATAGTCTCTCCCTTATTTGTACCTGAAAGTTTTCTGAATGTCTGCAGTTTGCGTGGTGTCAAAGTCAGAAATGTCCCAATCTTAGCATTTCTAGTTGCTGGCTGCGTCTAGGGATCTGGTTCCCACTCAGGACCTCACTGGGGCCCACAGACCGTGAGAAGTGACACCCCCCCTTGGAGGGGGCAAATACGCAGAGCCCAAACAGGGCCTGTTCCAACACAGAGTGCCCAGAGCCATTTTCTCCTTCTCACTCAAAGCCACAGATGTTCCCCGACTTGATTAAAAAAAATGCAATAATCGCTGTCCTAACCATGAGATAAAATTAGAAAAGGTGAAGGGTAGCCACCTCATAGCCTTACCCACAGTCTGGTGAGTCTCTTGCAGGAGGGACTGAGAAGGTCCTGGGAACAGGTCTCCCAAATCCTCAGAAATGCTGCAACCATCACATTTTTGCAGTGTCTATAAAATGGTATTGCTGTTTCCATTCAAAGTGCTGATCCATCAGGAAGGGACTCAAGGTTTTGGGTAACAAATGGGGATGTCCGCCTTAAAATTCTGGCCAGGTTAGTCAGCTAAACAAGGTCACAGAATAGCCGTGCGCATTTGTACGCGGTCATCCGTGTTTGCATGGATGCTGTTTGTGCGATGCCGGTTGCGTCCCTGGTAGCCAGTGCTCTCTTGGAGCGTGCCTTGGGACAAGGCCGGCCGGCGACCACTGCGCGTGGCCTGAGAGGCGACGTCGTGCTGAGCGGTGCGGGGGTTCAGCTATGCGGACGTGAGTCACAGCATACCACCACAGAGTCAGAAGATGGACCACAGCCCATTGTATTCACTAGGTTGGATTCCAGCCTGTGGCATTAATGGCATACCTCTCAATTTAAGGGAAGGCAAATGAATCCATTTAATCTCGGCTCTAACATGCAACCCTGTCTCAAGCCTCCTAAGCTCCACCTGGGGACAGGAGAGCAGACGCATCGCTGTGGTCAGCTAAGCAGCATCCGAGTCCTCACAGGCACAGACCTCTGCCTTCGCTGGCCGGTCCTTCAGCACACTTAACGTGCTCTGCCCTTGCAAGTAAAATAAACCGGCGTTATCTGCCTCCCACGCTTCCACCGCCTCGTTCAGACCACGCACCCAGTTGTTGTAGGGGACTACGCAGCTGATTTGCTCCAAATCGCACTATCGCGGAGCAGCCACCGACTGCTTTCCAAGTCACAGATACGCCATAGGGAAGAGGCAACTACTAAAACAAGGTCACAGGGCTAAATGAACTTTCCTAGTAAACGGAGGAAATGTTAAAAAGCTACAGAACATCATACAGGAAATTTTCTACCCTATGAGACACAGAAACAGTAAACTTAAATCACCAGTTTTGTCACAGACAGAACTGTGGTGCTGCAATCAAAGTAATTCTGATGTAAGTCTCCTAAAGATCACCCCACTTCCCCTGCTTCTCCCACAGTCTCTGAGCACTCAGGACCATAGCCTAGACTTCAGAAGCAAAGCTAAGCCACGAAACACAGCACAGAATCGATTTTTAAGACATTATGCCAAAAATAGCCCTCAAATACTTTCAGTGACTTATTCCTACAGCAGAGGAGATTGTTTTTATTTACCAGCACAGCGTTCTGAAAGATTTCTGTAAGGCTTACAGGAGAGTGCAATGCATTACAACAAAGACCCTCAAAACTACTAAGCTTTTGTATCTTCATTTCCCATCAGTAAGCCCATTCCTGACAGTTAAGTGCTCGATCAGGCCCTAAGCTATTACAAAGCATAAGGAGCAAAGGGCTCCTAAAGTCACCTGAGAATTTTTTTTTTTTTTTTAATTTCAGTGGATAAAGGAGATATTACCTGATGACTGTCTAACAGTTCTGCATCATTCAGGGGTGTATGACGATTTATTTAATGTGAGAACATCCAATAAATAATACACCACCGTATCATTTGTAGAGATCACAGTTCTGATGTTTCTTGTTGCTGCAGCTTGCTTTCTAAAACTTGTCTGGACGATGTCAAGTCACACACAAGTTTAATTCGTTCTTCTGCACCCCCTCAGACTTTAACAAGTATTGCTATGATTTTGTTTTCATTAAAAGCCTCAATGGTATTTATATGTAGCGTTCTCCTTCAGCTCAGGAGGACCCAAAGGTGAAATCAAGCAACAGATGACTGTTCACCACAAAATGAGTAATCATTTATGTTCCAAGCTAAAATAAATACAAACAGAAAGCTCACTGTTCTAATGTCTTCATTTAGCAGCTTTTTTTTTTTTTCTCTCTTTTAAACACAGGTCTTGTAAAAACATTTCAAGCCTTGTGAATGCTCATTTCATTTTTGCTTTCTTTGGAAAGCCTGAAGTGCAACATCTATCCTTCTAACTTGATGTCTTCACTACTTGCCTTTCCCAGTGGCACAGGGGTGATGGTTACACTCCTCCGTTACACGTTCTGGTTTAGCCACACAGCTTTTCAAAACAGCCTCACCACTAAAACAAGCTGCAGCTCTAGATTTACACTCCATGTCACCGTCACTTACAGTTACCAACAAACAGTTTCACTTCTAAGCACACACATTTCCAAACAGCTGAACTGCTCCACAGTTTTCTGTGTTTTTCTTATTATAACTAGCTCCTTCATTTCAATGGCATCACAGTTGAGGTCAGCTCTGAAATGCAATGCTCCACCTAGGGCAAGTGCTTATTTTTACTCAAGTAATTACAGAAAAAAAGTTGACACTGACATTTACCAAAATATTTCAGAGCACAAACACCACCCGCTGAGCTGAACATGAGAATTCATGCCTGCTATAGTCTTGTTTTTCCCCTCAGAGTATGACTGATTTGACTCACGACGGACTTGAACAAAATTGCCAGATCTCTGCTAGAATTGTAGTTGGTGAGAAACACTCTTAAACACGCAGCTGCATTCCTGTTCCTACGCCCGCATTATTACTTGTCTTCGATGAAAGGATAGAGCAAGACATTCTGGACCATTTCGTAGTATTCCATAAGCTTAAAACTTCACATGTTGAAGGAAAATTCTCTACTAATACAGCTCGAAGTCTGTAAGGAACTGCTTTCGTTTCTTTCATAGACACCTGTGAAAATCCCCGCTTACTCCCACAGTCTAATCTGGATGCTTCTCACTCAACAGCCTTAGCAAAGCAGGAGCACCGGTCCTTTGATACTGAAGCTAGAGGAGGAACACTTCTCTGCCTTCCAACAATCCCACTTAGGATTTGGTTACTGGTCATGACCCCGTTGTTTATTGTATAAGTGAATCGTAAGAATTACTGGAATTCTTATAAATCCCAAGTAAATAAAGGGGAAAAGAAAAGCCCACCTGTAATCAGACACCATGTAACTGCACGTTAATGGACTGTTCAGTGCCCTACTGGGATACGTTAGACTAATGCTGTAGCATTACACTCAATTTCAAGAGGCCGGTAGACGTTTTTAAATGAATAAATTCTATTTATATAATTAAAGTAATGGCTACAGTTCATACCTTATGCACAGCAAGTAGAAAAACCACAGTGGAATTTATGTAAATACTAATGGGTACACTACGAAAAAGCAACTCATGTTAATTAAAAACCACCTTAATTTTAAAAGTTTACCAAAAACAGTTACATGGAGCATTGCAATCTTTGAAAGCAGAACAGAAGTCGGTTGCAAGGATCCAACAGTATTTGATATCCAGCTGCTTGGAGCTGGGCTGCAGACTGAACGTGTACCGAAAGCTGGGCTGAAATCCCCTCTCCGTTGATGGCAGCAGCAGTCACGCTGCTGTCTCCTACGAGTCTGGAATTTCACCCCAGTCTTTACATTCTTCGTCGGTTACAGTGGAGCAGCCAGAAGAAGGAGGATGGTTAGAGAGCAGCCAAGTAGACTCACAGTTCAAGAATCCAATCTTCAGGCAGCTGTAAGGTCGAGGGGAAGGAGACGGGGGTTTACAGCACAGTTAGAATGAGTCTCTCCAAAAATGGGGAAAGCGGCCACTTCAGTAGCAGAGCTGATGACAGGATACCGAACACCACTCATAGAACGAAGTAACTCTGAGGTTCAGTCCTCAGGGAAGACACCATCGTATTCGCCTTTGACTAGAAAGGAAGGCGAGCATAGCGTGTGAACGTGTAAGTGCACGTATCGCATTGCAAGGCATTCCAGGAGCTGAACAATTTCTCTGCCTACATCAAGACACTGCTAAGGAAAAAAACAGCACAGGTTTTTAGCACTCAAGCAATTGGCTAGATGAACTGGATTTCCAATCCAACTTTACACATTCTTGATAAACAGAAAGGCCTCAACATCGAAGATGAAACATTTTTAGCACCAACTGCTGGCTTGCAAGCGAGTACTTACTCGCAAGAGACACGGACAGAAAGACACGTCGTCTTTCACCTAGAGGCACCTTGTTTTAAGAAAATATCTAAAATGACAATATAACCACCACAGAAACTGCTCCAGTGATCCCTGATGCTTTATGGCACCCACACGGGTCCCACTGCTGAGGGACGGTAGGAGCTACATCGGTGTCTGTCCTCCCCCTCCCTGCCACGTGCCCTGAACACTAGAAATTCCCGACATCTGTATGTCGCTAGTTGTCGTAACGCAAACTGGTTTCTTCCTGTAGCCCCTAAAGCCCTCTGTAGCCATTTATATTAGCCATAGTAACCACTATCGGTAGCAAGGAAAAGGCTGAGGGACTGCCCTCTTTCCTTACCGCTAACCCAATTAAAACGTTGTTCAATAGGGTAGCAAGTGTTTATGCAATTAATACGAATGAGAGATCTGTGAACATTTCCCAGAAGGGAAATGACTGTGGCCAGTCCGGCCAGATGTGCTGCCGCAGCACACAGCGCCCAGCCTAGGGTTGATTTTTCTTCTTTGCTATCAAAAAGAGTCAGTTTGCTGACTTGCATCTCCAATAAAGAGTATTTTAGGAATGGAGACAGTTAACTTCTGAATATATACTATATCTATCAAAGGAAGAGGCAAGTAGTTTGTTCTCGATATCCATCACCTTGAGGAGCTCCGTCATCCATTTTTATTAATAGTTAGGGCACCTGGGTATGCAGCTAAGAAACTGAAGAACATGAAAGATATTACCAGAATCACTTATGGCTAAAGGCAAGGAGCAGAACTGCATTGCAACCCTACTTTTTCACGATTGAAAAGTGTGTTAAAATGTACCGAGATTTTCAGGAAATCTATTATTTGGCTTACACAGTAAGCTATGCCTTGTGCACTGTGTTCTAGACAGAGTTGTATTTAAAGACAGCACACAAGGTTAAGAAACTTTACACTGCGCCGGTGAGTAATCTGTGCTTTCATAAATACAGTAGTATACATCATATATACAGATGCTGGCCAGGAGCCTCTGGGAAGGCTGTTAGCCAGCCATCCACAGAAAGAAGGGAATAAAGATAGTGGGGAGCGTGGTGGAGGGTGCCAAACCCAGGCAGACTATTGATGCTAATCCCACGAGCACTGAAGCAAGAACACTCCTCTGGTCCCGAATAATCATCTTCACAGTCTCACAGAACTGGAGAGGGAAAAAAAAGGAAAAAGGCAAAAAGATGAG
>NW_009617647.1:0-932 GCF_000690535.1 Cariama cristata | reverse complement strand
GGAGGGGAGCGGGGGTCGGTGAGACTTCAGGGATCAAATCAATCTGCTGCATGTTTTCCCTGCCGTGAGCCACCTTGGGAGCGCTGGGAATGAATATCGCAATATTCTTGTTATCTGTCGGCGGCGGTCTGGAAGAGGCGAGGGGGTTGTGTAGGGAGTGCCTGGATAATTTGGGACATTTTCTATTGTGAGCCAGAAGAAAGAGGGCACCCGGCTTCCTTGATACGTGTTTGAAACTGTTGGGGTTCCTGCTGCTGGTATGCATTTTTGAAGGGGCAGAAATTCTGTCAGAAGCGTATTAAAAGAAATACATCTGCAGAGCGGGAGGGTAGCAAAATCGATCATTCCAGCCGCTTAGGAAAGAATTTCATTCTAGAAATTACGTAGAAACGAGAGGAAAAGATTAATGATGCTGTTAAGTCCGCTTTTGAATTAGAGCGCTTCTCCCTCTGGCTGCAGCAAGGCTGTTTTTCAGATCCTTTTATTCCATCCGGTAATTTGTGAACTCTCCGGTCTTCCCCGCACCCAGAGACAATGCTGGGTCCTTTGGACAATAAGGATTCTGCCAAGGATTGTGCGTGCCAACAGAGCTGGCACTTATTAGGGCTTTATTGACCTATGAGTGTCTCTCTCTCTCTCTCTTTCTAATTTGAAAAGGCTCAATCGGGGCACCTGTGACTAAATCATAATTTTTGAAGGAAAAAAAAAATGGTTGTAGAGGGGTGGGGGAAGCGCATGAATTCACCGCTGAGGCACTGAATGCAATAGCCAGGTTTCTGTTGGTTTGTGTATATTTCCCGCTACATACATGTGGATACATATATACATTGCTGGGAGGGATGTCTGGTACTTAAGAGCCCGTTTGAGAGGTATATGTTAATAAATTGTCCTCTTCTGAGAATGAAAGTCTCCCTCTGCTTTGGAAATGACTA
>NW_009617646.1:356-707 GCF_000690535.1 Cariama cristata | reverse complement strand
TTGAAGCGGTCGATGGCCTCCTGGCGCAGGGCCCCCGTGATGCCCCCGTCGATGCGCTCGTACTTGTAGCCCTCATAGTCCAGGAAATCCTCCAGTAGGTCCAGCATCTTCGTCATCTGCGGGCACTGGTTAGACTGGGAGCACCCAAGGGTGGTGGGGGCACCCGCTACTGGTTATACTGGGAGGATCTGGGGGGACTAGGATGGGTTCCGGTCAGACTGGGAGGATCCGAAGGGGGGCTGGGATGGCCACTGGTTAAACTGGGAGTAACCAGGGGGGCTAGGGGCACCTGGTACTGGTTATACTGGGAGTAGCCAGAGGGGCTGGGATGGGCGCGGGTTCAACTGGGAC
>NW_009617646.1:0-285 GCF_000690535.1 Cariama cristata | reverse complement strand
AGAGGTCCGCAAGGGGGGCGGGGATGGCCACTGGTTAAACTGGGAGTAACCAGGGGGGCTAGGGGCACCTGGTACTGGTTATACTGGGAGTAGCCAGACGAGCTGGAATAGGCACTGGTTAAACTGGAAGCACCCAGAGGTCCTGGGGGCACTGGTTAAACTGGGAGTACTCAGAGACACTGGGACGGGCACTGTGGTTAGGGGGCACCCAGGGGTGCTGGGATGGGCACTGGTCAGACTGGGAGCACCCAGGGGTGCTGAGGTTGGGGGTTCGGTGTCTCTGAG
>NW_009617645.1:6105-41340 GCF_000690535.1 Cariama cristata | reverse complement strand
TTTCTCCATCGTAGAAAAATGAAAGATGCTGCGGAGTATGGTTTGTCGTGCGTTGGGACCCGTTTCTTCTGATGCTAATCCCAGCTTCAAAGCAAAGACCAGACTCTTCCAATTCTGCCTGAGGCCTAATCCTGAAAAGGGAACTGCTGCTTGAGTAGCAGCTGAGGTGGCGAAAGCCAGCGAACTCTCATTTTTCTGCACTCCTTGTTCAGCTGCTTTTAAATCGAGTGCTGTAAAAACATATACAGAAATCCGTCGCAGGCCAGGGCCTTGGTTGCCAAGTTTCTGCCTGTGGTGGTGCAGCTCTTAATGGCCCAATTAAGAGCCTCTGAAAAATAGAGCTTATGCTAACACTCTTGACTCTAGTGCTGTTAGCGGTCACCGCTGTACTTGGTTCTTAACGTAATTAAATACTAATGCAAAGTTTAAGAAAGAGCTCCGTTCTCAAAAGTAACCGTAAATATCAGCATACGAACTGTGACTTCAAATTAGCATGCTCTATTTACAATTAAAATAAGATGGTCTTTTGAAAGGCAGGTTCTGCAGGTTCAGTGCTGGGATCCAAAAGCCTGTAAGCGCTTTTCTGGTTTATGCACTATTACTGTTGTAAATTTAGTGGGCAGAAAGGTATCGGCTGTACCTGTGCGGTACTGCTGTCTTCTGCAGATGATCTGCGTGTCATCTGAAATGTTGAGCGCTCTCTGACCTGAGCAGCTGGTGATGGGAACGTGTTTAAGTGGAAAATTATGTACTAGTACTTCTGCTTCGAGTTCAGGGAACGTTGTGCATCCCATAAAGCAGTAAAAAGTGTTGCAGAGTTCATTACGGAGGATGCGGAAAATTATGTACTAGTACTTCTGCTTCGAGTTCAGGGAACGTTGTGCATCCCATAAAGCAGTAAAAGTGTTGCAGAGTTCATTAGGGAGGATGCCAGCTGGAGGCTTTGGAGGCCTGAATTCTGTTCTTATCTCTGCCACTTGCTCTTTTTTGGTGAGAGTCTATTTGCTTGATGTTTACACCCCACCCTCATTTTCCTAAAATAAGCCTGTACCTGTAGCAGCAAAACTGAATGAAGTCTCACTCACACTAGTGTGAGTAGTCTTTAAAGGAAGAATACTTGAATTGTCTAAAGGACACTTTCAGTTGTTACCAAGCAGCAGCCTAAAAACATCTCAAATCTCGGTGCGTGGCACTGGTGTAGTGCAAAGCTGGCTTTATCCTGGGGTGCCTGCAGTCGCTGTATTCTGTCTGCCAGCTTGCCCAGTATCAGATGCTGAAGTTAACAGAACTGTGATGGGCATTAGAGGGTCTTTGTCTAATTAAACAGTGGCTTTTTTTACCAGGGGCTGTTTCATGCAGTAGCTAGGATGGCTGACTAAAGTTGAAAAAGAGAGGTATGCTCCCCCCACCTGCTTCCTTCAATAGTGCTTTGCCTGTTCTTGGAGTCATACTCCTGCTTTTGCTGGGCTTTCAGGACAGCTGAAAGAGAAGATATTTTTCCATTATGAAGGAGAATGTAATGGTGAACCCACAGAACTTGACAGGAGATGGCAGGGCCGGGGCATTTTGCAAATTTTTTTTTCTTAAGGATTAGATCTCAAGTTTGATTCTTTTAAAAGTGTTCTGCAAGATTTTGCTGAGTCCGACTTGTGGGTTTTTCTTCTCTTATGTATGAACTCACACATTTTAAAAAAAAGCCCTAGAAATTGTTAATGTTTTGCTAAATGCAGTTTCCTCCCATACTTTACCTTTTTCAGGGTCTTACATCCTCATCCTTGAGCAAGAACAGACTTCTCCTGGAAAATCATTTGTTCCTCCCTTTAGGTGCCAGGTTGCTTGCAGTTGAGTGTTGATGTGGTGTTGTGCGCTTGCTGAGCTCTCCACGCAGCGGATCCCCCCACTAATCCCCGCTGACTTTGGAACAAAACCAGCAGGACCAAGCGTCATGTTTCGTCATGTGCCAGACATGGGACAGGCTGCGTCTGCCAGACCGAACACTCATTGAAAAGCTACAACTACTTTCATCACAGGTTTTTTTAATGCTAAAGTATACATGGACAGGAATTTTTAATGTTTTATTTGTTTGTTTAAAGTAGTGAGCATGTGGTGTGTTTGAGGGTTGTGTTTCCTGACTGAATAGGCCTTTTTAATGGTTAAGTTATAGATCCCTGAAATAGAGGGTCTATAATAAAAATGCTGACATGGGTTTAAAGCTTTTTGAATAGTGACACTGTAATAAAGAGCTAACTGTGTAGTCACTGAATACTACACCACGATTTTTAATCGTGAGAGTGTGGATCTCTCAGGAAGGCCTTCTAGGCTTAATTAGGAGTTTTATATTCTCCCAAACCATTTTTTTTTTTAGCTTAAAACTTAAAACTCTTCAGTCTTTTTTGGTAACGCGATCAAGATCTGTAAACACATAGCTATGAAAGGGGTGAATACGTGCCTCTTTCACAGAGACAGTATAGGTTGAGCATGCCTGAAAGTTGGCTGGTTCGAAGTGGTGTTTTTGTGCCTACGATCAATAGGGAAGCAGGCTTTGATGTCCTGGAGTATTTTTTCCGCTGTAAATGACTGCATGTGAAAGAGAACATCAAGACCTGCTCAGCTCCAGTGGAAAGTGTTTCTTCCAATGTGTCTCTCCTGATTGAAACTGGGGGTAGAGCAAAGTGTAGAGGATCAGGGACCCGTGTTTTCTTGGCTTCTGACCTTAATCAGCTAAGTTCTTTGTGCTCTTTTCTTTCCCTTTAATTAAGTAGTGTAATAAGGCTTTTCTACCTTGCAGATGTGCTTCTGAGGTTGACTTCATTAGTGTTTATGTCGGGCTTGTGTTACAGCTCCATCGCGGTGTGCTTTGCTGCTGCCGGACCTCGGCTGCGCTGAGCGCCGTGGCTGCCGTCTTGGTTGGCAGCCAGCACCCGTCATGCTCTCACCGTGGTTGGTTTTCTTCCAGGACCATGTTCGCGACAAGCGTGAGAAGGGGAGCGGCCCCAGTGCTCCCAGTGCTCGGGCTCTGCCCCACTGGCTGGGGGGTGGGTGTTCAGGCCCTTGCCTTTGAGAACCTTTTTGTGTATTCGCTGTCTGAGCTGCTGGACTGCCTCCGCCTGAGCTCTGCTGTACAGGGCTTGTGTGTTTATGCTTGGGAAATTTCAGTGCGTGGTTGTGTGAGGGTGATGCTGTATAGATTTACACAAAAACGTACTGTTTCTTGGCAGAAGCATGTGTGGTGTATGGGGAGGTATTTTTTCCTCTGTCCAGAAATAGTCGTATCTGTTCTCCCAGGTGGAAGAGCAGGGACAGGTGAAATCTGTCTCTGCTTATTAGCGAGCTTTGAGTCTGTCTGGGTCCCTCTTGGAGCAATATTTCATTGCAGCCTGCGGGCTGCCTGCTTTACAGCCGCTTCATTGTGGGGAGGTAACACGAAACTTGGAACGGTGAAGTGGGGACCTGACAGCTCTGCTGGTGGAGAAACCGAGTCCAGGGAAGCAGGAAAGATAATGTTCTAGAGTCACCGTGAACTGAATGAATGAAAAGTGAGGTCAGTGTTGCAGGTAGCATCAGCAATTAACTTTAATTGTGCAGCCTTGAAACAAATGTATCTATGGAAGATTTAAGACCATTTATGTCAGTGGATAGATTAATGAGCCTTTCTGTTGCTAAAGCTGCTGTGCCACCTAATTGCCTAATATTAATCCCTGGAAATTTAGGGAATGGCACATTGGGGCAGATGCCAGTAATAAGACTCCAGATGAAGCTTTTTCCCTCTCATTATTTAGCCTTGCATTTCTGTGCAAGGATTAAGGCCACTGTGACTCTAACAAGTATCCAGACAGCACCAAAGAGCATCCCAGTGATGGACAGTGTGATTCTGGGTGCAGCTCAGGCCTTGGTTGGTGCAAAGGTGCTTTATACTGGTGTTGATCGCTTTCGTGGCAGGGAGAAGGCTGACCCTGTTGGTGTTTGGGAGGGGTGGAAGGATGATGGGGAGGTGAACCTCCTTTCCCAGTTGTGCCTGCTCTGGGGCCTGAGCTCATTCCTGTGCAATGGGGTGGCAGTCACCGTCTGTGCAGTCCGTCTCCATATGTGGATGCACTTGTCCATGCTGTACGGCACTTCCTTGCTAATAGTATGGCTATTTCCATGGCAGACCTGTATAGTATAAATAGAGCCACTGTGCTCTTCCCCAGTGAGTCAGATCTTGCCCTGACTTTGTCAACTGCAGTCCCTTGTTCTGTTCCTTGTTCTTGCCTCTGCTCTTGCAATCCTTGCAACTTGACCTGTCTCTGAGTGTGTTGTTTTTCAACTTTTCTTTTTTCCTGGCACTTATCATAAAGTCTGTTATGTGCTTGCTAATTTAAACCTGTCTGATTTACTTTGTCTACCTGTGTGGGACAGTTAATGTTTTCTTGTAAAGAGGACTTCTCCCTCCAAAAAACTGTCTTCTCAAACTTACGGTCTGAGCTTCAAATGAGGAGGAGCTATCACTGCTTGAAGGGTAAACCTCTTCCTTCCAGAAACACCGCTGTCTTTGGAGGGCAAGTTGGCTCTTTCGCCTGCACCACCGTGCATCTTGCATAGATCTGGCAAGAAGCTTTGGAATGATCTCAGTTGTTCTTCCCTTTGCTTACAGACTGTCTAATTCCAGCAGTTAATCTGTCAAATAGATTGTTTCTCACTGCAATTCTGTATTGACTTGCACAGCCCAGGTAAGTAAGAAGGTTTGCAGTGCTGTGCCTACGGCCGTACGGTGCCAGTGCTCCCAAGTGCGTTCTTCCTTGCCAAAAGCGTTCAGGAGATCAGGATGGCTGAAAGTGCTTGGGTTAGGATGCCCTAAAGTGATTCCATTTTCATCACAGGTAGTAAGTTTCTTTTAGATTGGTGTTATCCTTTGCGTTTTTAACTGGAGTCGTATTCCTTATCTGCCTAAGGTTAGATTTTTCTCCGCTCTTTTCTGTAACTTGTTCTAATACTACTTTGAAATTCTCTGCATCAGGCTCACTTTTTTTCATGTTTTCTGGTATTCAAGGCTGGAGATGTATTCTTCTTTTCTGTGTTTTCATTGAGGTAAATGCGTGCAATCAGTGTAAGTCTCTCTTCTGGGACAGTTCCTGGTAAGGAACAAACTTTGGATTCTTTGGCTTTCAAATATAAATTCACCAGTCTTTTGCTTAAGAGTAGTAGAGAGCTAGAGTGAGTCACCCAAGGTATTTTCTGTTAATGCATTAACTTCTGCCTTCTTTGTAAATTAACTTGAAATTCCTTTTCCAACAGTGTTTCAGATAGATGAACAAGCTGTACTGTATTTAATTTTGCTCTGCAAAGAACTGGATTTGCCTAATGAGAAAGAGCTAAGTTGCAAATAGTGGAGAGAATGAAGGGCTGTTTCCATTCGTATTTTGACTTATCCGCAGGGAAAAGATCTGATTCTTCATGTTGAACTTTTGTACTCTGATACTATATAGTCCTAATCTAAATATGATGGAGCCTCACAGTAGCTCTGCGAGGGGACCATGCCTGTCTCAGAAGGGTAGATCCTAGCTTCTCTCCCTCGTTTTTCCTGTTTCTTGGAGTGAGTCACTGTCGGTGGTAGTGACTGGGGCTCTGATTTGAAGCCTTCCCTTCTCATCCCTCGAGGCAAAATGTTGTTTGGTCTAAACTGTCCAAAAATACAGCGAGGAGAAACATTAAGGAGGAACTTGAAGCCAGCTTGGAGCTTGAGACATAAAAGTGGCTTTTAAGAGTTCTGTAGTATTAAGTTCCCATTTCTTTGGGCAGTTATACACTGGCTGTATTCTGCAGAATTCCTTCCAGCTGCAGCTCCCGTGGGTGCCTGTGCCTGGTTCCCCAGCGGCAGCGCGTTGGTGGAAGGAGCCGGGTAGGGGCTGGAGGCCGGGGGCTGCCGCTCTGCTCCGTGGTGTGGGTGGGCAGTCGGGAGGGGAGTTAATCTGCAGACCGGAGAAGGAACTCGATCAAATTTCTGAGGTGGTCTTGTCATTATCGAGTGTATGGTAATTCATGATCAACAGGTTTAGCTCTGACTGTTCCGTGCATACCTGTGGTTTCCTAGCTATCTTCCTTTAATGGAGACATTTAAAATACACTAACAAAGACTGAAACACAACAGGAGGAAGTGCTTGCATTTACTGAGTGCACAATGTGTTTTGACCCCTCTCGATTGCAGATACCTGTGAACTGAGCCTGTACCCACAGCTCTATTGATCCTGATTATTGCAGAGCAGTTCATTATGTTTTTCAAATTGGAAAATGTCTGCTGCAGTGCTGGTCCAATAAATTTCTAAAAAGCTCAAGCTGTTAAAAGTCGAAATTTGTGCTCCATAACCTCTAGGCATGATGAATTCCACAGCAATTCCAGACTGAAGCTGCCTCTTACCACCTGGGCTGAATAGCAAGCCTTTAAGCAAACTGTTATTAATATTGAAAGTGTTCCTATCGCTTAATCAGAAGAACTCGTGATACAATCAGATTGCTCACGAGGCCTTACCATGCTATGCAGGGAACCAGTTTCATTATTAAATGTGGGCTACTCAGCTGTAAAGGAGCAAGTCCAATGTTTTTTTCAGGGTCGTGTAACCATTGCTTGAATGCCATCCCCCTGCATCTGGGATATCACTTTGCTGTTTCTTCTCTTTGCAGAAGAAAATTACTGAGGTTCTTGAAGGTAGGAACCTTATCCTTGCCGTGTTGGGCTTCCCTTACGTTCTGTCGCAGCTACATCTTGTGCCAGATGCTGGTCTGTGGAGCTGGTGTTCCCCTCGCCCAGCCCTTACCCCTTGTGCCTTCTTTAACACAACTGCTCGTAACGGGAGCCTCATCTTTGGTGATGCTGGAAAACTTCTCTGCTTGCTGGTAAGCAAGCAGCTTTACAGGTTGTGCTTTGAGATAATTTTTTGTAATTCTATAAGTATTGTGGCAGGGAGATGAAAAAATCGATTCCATTGATTTTTTTTTTTTTTTTTTTTTTAAATTTTTTTTAAGCAAGTTTATCCTTGCACTGGTGTGTTGTGTGGTGGTTTTTTGTTTGGTTGGTTTTTTTGGTGGGTTTGGTTGTTTTGGTCGTATCGCTCCCTGAATAGTTATCATGGCACTGGAGTACTTCAACTAATTCTGTATGACAAATAGTCCATGTGTAAAATTAGTCTAATTATTTGCAGTTATATTTTCAAGCGTAATCCACTTGGGAAGCTTTTTGAAATTCCTTGTTGGTATTTGGTACCTCGTGGTTCTAATGACCGTTTCCTGTGCTTGCGGGGATGTGACGTATGCCACGCACCGGGGTTTGTTTCGGTGTGATGTCATAATATGACTTCTGTCATTGAGTTCAAGGTTGCCGTTTTCCATGATTCTGTGTTCTTTATTTTCTAGTGCTACGAAAAACTTGAGTCAATTTTTGAATTTGGTAGTAACACTCTGCTTGTTTAGTGTTGTGTTTTTTTGTTTTTTGTTTTTTTTTTTTCCCCCTAAGTAGAAATTTTGAAAGTGAATAATCAGCAAACATCTCAAATCTGGTTGTCAAAGGCTAACAGGGCAGGGGAGTGTTTTTCAAAAGTTGGTTGTTTTTTTTTTATCTGTGACTCATGAGTGAGTTTTAACTCTGGTTTGAATCTTAGCTAGTACTAGAGGTTACTCTCAAACTGTAGAAAAAATAGGTATTAGTCTATGTAACTAAACCTTTTTTTGATTGATATCAATTTTTGATCTTAACAGGAATTAAATTTTTTTCACTGCTGGCCTTGGTGTTTCTAATACTCCCAAGTCAGATTAGTTGCTGATAGCACTCTTGTATATTTAAAAAACAGAAAACAAAACCCTAAAGAACGAAAACCGCCAACCAAATCAAAAACCTGGTGGGCCACTTGCACCTTCTGTGGTAGAAATTATCTTAAACTAGAGAGCTCTGATTTACCTTAACCAGGGGGAACTGTAACTTTGGAGTATATTTGGTGTAAGAGAAGTGGAAAAATGCTTAAGAAAAAGTTTGCTGTATCGGTTCACTTGCAAACTGTGGGCCTCTGTGTTTGCCAGTTTTTATTGTTACGACAACAGGATGGGATGTGGAAATGAGAGCGCTTTGGCTTGCAGGGAACTGCTGATTTTCACTGTTTTCCATGATGAGGTTGCCCGGAGGGTGTCAAGAGAAGCAAGTACCAAAGGCTGTTCCCACTTCTGTTCTTGTGATGGGTATTGTCCTGCCATCCTCAGGCTCACAGAGATCTCTGAAAGTGGCTTTAGTCTGTTTCTTCTTCAGTTTTTTCTTGGAATTTGAATGTGTAAGCCAGACAGCAGCCCTCTCTTAGCAGAGCATGAGCTTATAGTGAGAGTTACTGCAAACTCCATGTTAACCATCCCAGGAACCTGATGTAACCGCTGTCTTCCTACATGGCAAACAGAAGACTACTTTGCAGTGCCGAAGCCTTGATGGGATGAGGAAGGTTGGGTTTGGGGATGTCCAGTGCATGCTCTGCTCCCGCGTTGCTGGAGTCAGACAAGAAATGCCTTCAGCATCCTCTGGCATCGAGGCAACGGGTGGAAGGGTGCAGGATGTAGACTGAATTCTTGATGCCTCTTGCTTCCTGCTGTTATCGATACTTGGATGTATTTTGGTATATACACTAGCTAGAGACCCCCCCATAAACCAAGGCGGTAGAGTATTCCAGCTTTCTTATTTCCATGTTTGTACTTGGACTCTTTTAGTGGTTCGTTCTGTGTAAGGAAATGCTGACAGGGCGTGATTGCGTTTATCAGATGGAGCACGGAGCTCACATGGGGGGACAGCTCATGGCAGCCTTGTGACGGTTATTAGCTGTTGGGTGATGTTTGTGCAGTAGGGTCACGTTTCTTCAGCAGTGCACTGTTCTGTTGTGGGTTAACTGGAAAAAATTGAGGGGATTCATCCTCGGTGTGGCCTAGAGAACAAGACTGGGAGTCCATGACATCTGGGTTTCATCATTAACTGTGTTACTGATTTTTCTTGATGTCTCCAAACAAAAGATCTCTAGTTTTTAGGTTGCCTATCTATGCGGCTGGACTGCTGTTCACTTTGATCTCTTCAGAGGAATTACGTCGTGCAAGTTCAATGTATTATCTTTTACCATCTGACCATCACTCACGTATAGAAGTTTACACTTCCTTAAGCAGTTTTCCTTTGTTTTGCTAGTTGAGGATGATCTGTTGTGCCAGTTTTCCGAAGGAACTAATGCTGTTTTAGGGAAAGGCACTGCTCTGCAGAGAATCCAGCCAGTGAAATCTGGTGTTGTCAAGACACGAGATAATGTACAGCACGCAGGGAGAAATTCTGATATTGATTTTACCCTTCATAAGTTACTTTGGGTGTGTAAGTAGAGCTGTATATTTGCTACAGCTGTTATGGGAATGGCTGCTTCTGATTTCCTATTGAAAGCTGTTACAAATAGGAGAGGAAAAAAAAAAAAAGGCAGCAAAACCTCTGAAGTCTCTGGTGAAAAGCACAGACACAGTATTTTAAAGGCACCAGAGGATATTGGTATCTCTAAAGCAGTCTGTGACGCGGACCCTTAGATCAGCAAACCTCCACCTCTGTTCAGGAACAGCTGAGCAGTATTTAAAGGTAATCTTGAAAAACAACCAATGAACAAAAGAACTATGCCATTTGTAGCTCTATATAGCGTTTGAAGAAAGCCTCGTGAAGTTTTTCCTGTTACTCTCTTCCTTACAGCCTTGTACCGCCAGTTGGAAGGCTGGAGGACCCTAGAGCAGGTGGATGGAAGTGGAAGACAAACCTTGCAGTAGGTCTCTGCTCCCCACTGCTCCATTTGGGGATTGGGATGTTCTGGCACAGGCTTAATTTACAATCTAAGTCCTCTTGTCAAATCCACTGAGACAAGAAGAAAAGCTGTGAATTTTATGATTGGAAGAAGAAATGAGGCAGGGCTATTTTTTAAGCAAACCCTTCAATTTCATCTGTTTTGTGCACTGGAGATAAATGGAGTCAGGAGAAACGTTTGTCTTGTCTCTTATTACTTTCTTCCTTAGATGTAACTTAAAATTTCATAGAATCTCTTGTGGACCACCCGTGGCGTCAGAGAACAATTTAAAGGAAAAGAAGAAAGCAACCCTAAAGCCCCAAGAGGAGATCATCCCCTGGGATGATTGCGTAGCCATCATGCTGAGGCATAGGTTGTTTCATTTCTCACTGGTGAAGCTTTTTACTGCATCTCTTCACAGGGGACTTGGGGTCAAAGTCTGCATTTATGCATCCCTGTTCGCCAGTTCTGTTGCAAGAAATCATGTGGCTTGGAAGGAAGAAGTGCTTGAATGTTTTAATGTCTTCACAGTCTTTTGTGCGCAGAGACACTTGATAGGTGGGACGTGAACGCGGAGCTGCCTGAGGACATTCATCTGCAGTCCTTTGTCTATAGGAGATGTAACATAGAGCAGGTTTTTGCTTAAATAATAGGACTTCAGCATCAACGCTTAATTCATGCGTGAGTGGGGCCAGACCACCCGGTAGTGCTGCTGCTGCTCTGCCGCTGCGCTGACTTTTGTCGAGGCAGGCCATGATTAAGCAGCTTCTAATGAGGCTTCAAGACTACAAGTGGTCGACAGGCTGCGTTTTGGGAACCCTGGTGCTAACGTTTAGCTAATAAATCAAGAGGCCTGAGGCCAATATAACAATATTAATTAGGATACTGGGGTGCTAGCTAAGTGTCTTGAGCTATTTTTTGCTCCTGGGCTTATGGACTGTAAAGCCTGAGTGTGGATTTTATGGTGTAGTAAAAACAAACAATTCTGCTTGTAAAAGAATGAGACTGCAGTAAATCTCTGGTGAAATAAAGCCAGTGAAAAGGATCTGAAAGGTGATCCCAGGCCTTTGTAAAGAGTATTTATTCTGTTAGTGGTTAATTAAAATGGTCTGAGATTGTTGTAGCTTAATGATCTTTTTGGGTAGCCTGGTGTTACTTCTGCTGGTGTATAAACTTTATTCTCGGGAGGTGATGTTTCATTGTACTTTCCTAGGGAAAAAGCTTGCACCTAAAGGCATCTTGGTCACTTAGTGTCTCTTTTTTTTACAATTTGTCAGGCCGTGGGAAGAGGGAAGGATTGGATTAGGAAACTCTGCAGTCTGTTTAAACCCACCGCTGGCCAGTCTGCTCCTGGGGGAGTTGCCTTCTGCTCTGCCGCCGCACCCCGACAGCCACAGCCTTCATCCAGCACGGGCTTGTGAGCTTACGTAAACCATGTGCATCCCAGTGTGACTACCTCTTTAGCTACAATAAAAGGGGAAATACTTTTTTAAACCACGGAGTGCTTAGCCTCTGGCGAATGATTTAATTCAGTCTGGAAGCCTGTGTCTTGTGAAGACATTTGTGCACCCACAATTTGTTGGAGGAGCAGAGGCAGCAGGGTCGTCGCTCTCTGCTCTTCACCCAGAGGCTCCCCTGACTGCGAGGGCTTTGCCTGGTGACTTTTCACCAAGGGATCGGTGTCGGCCTCTCCGCCCTGGCGTCGGCAGGGCTGTCGTTGGTCCCCTGCGGGTTCCACAGCCTGCACACGCGAGCCCTGCTCCGAGGGCAATCCTGGCATGGCTACTGCCACCAGAGAAAGAAAGAAAGAGTCACTTTAATTTTGCTTTCCATTACAAATGCAGAAATAATTTTGTCCGCTGAAAGGTCACTTATTTTTAAAGGACTCTGACTCAGAAATGACTTTTAAAAAATACTACTTTAGCAAAATAGTATTTTCTAAATGATCAAAGCTGCTGTGTTTTAAATTGCAGCTTCAGTTTGTGCTACTTAGTTTTTCTGCTTGGCTAGCTTGCTTGATGAGAATATATTGGCCAGTTTCGTTTACTTGGCTGTCATGCTAGGGGCTTCTGGTGGCAGACAGGGTTGTGGGAGGCAGAAGAGGGGCAAAGAAAGATGCAGTGGAAGCAAAGATGTCACGGATGTTTTTCTCTTGCTCCTCTGGTTGTATAGGTTGCTTTTACTATCTCTCTTTTTAATCCATTAAATTCAGTTGGAAATCAGTGTCCTTTGGGGTTATGGAGAATTTAGCGGAGGGGAAAAAAAAATATCAGAACTTACTTTGGAGGTTTTGACTGAGAAGTTGCACTGAAGGCAGTGTCTTATCGTGCGGTTAATCCCTGCCAGAACAATACTCTTGCTTTAGCAAGCATGATTCTGAAATCTTGTCTTGCTAGCAACAGAGAAAATGCAAGACAGCTGATAAGTTCTTACATTTGTTAGATTAGTAGTATTAATGCTAAAAGTATACGATCCGGTTTGACTTTTGTGTGTAGCAGTGGTGAAAGGTATTAGTGCACACTGAACATCTGCTGTGAAATTAGGGAGACATCGAAGTGCAGTGAGATCGGAGATGTGAGCACGCTCTGACCCTGGGAGGTGACTCACTTGTTGCTCAGCCTGGCATCGGTACTCCGTGGAACGATGTTCCACCTACATAGCATATTTTCATGAAAACAAGCCATTTGGGAGAATTGATTGTCATGAGTTTGCACAGAAGTGCAGAACGTTTTTGTATATTAGACAAGAAAATTTCTCAAGCTGAAAACCAACGGTGTGTCTACTGCAGAAATCACAGATAATTGTGATGACCTGCCAGACTTCCCCAGTGTTTGCAGTAAGGCAGGAGGGGTATGTTTAAGTTCGCAGGTCTGGGTGAGTTCCAGGTGTGGTGATATTTGAGAACTCTGTTTCCCAGTAGAAACCTCTCTTTTATAAAGAGGCAGCAGGTATTTCACAGGCTGACATCTGTTTACTGATGTCTTAGCTGTGTTTGGTCTTAGAATGGTTTTTGATTTGGTGGTGGTGTGTTTTTTTTTTTTTCTTTTCCCTCCCCTTTGATAAAATTCAAATGTGCTTTTCTTTTTCACCCTAGGACATGGTGCAGGGTGAAGAGCACAGATAAAGAACCTTCCACCACTCCACAGCCTGTTCCACCTGCCCCAAGGACTTCATGCGGCAGGACGCAGGCTGATGCCCTCAGCACACCCTGCCATGGATGGGGGCAAGAACTACCCACAGCACGAGCACCAGCAGTCAGGCAATACACTCTACAGCATCCCCGGCCTCCGTTCCCAGCTTGTTGTGCCAGCCGTGGAGGTGAGGGCTCCAGCAGCTTCTTGGGGAGGGGTAGGGAGAGGCTGTTTAGGGGGTGTCCCCAGGAGGGGGCTGAGCAGAGCAGTCCAGCCTGTCAAACCCTGGGAGTCCTGGTGCCTGTTTACAGGAGCTGTTGACCAGACTTTCTAGGCAGTTGTCCAGGGCATGAAGTATTGATTGGGAATGCTGGAGGGTTGAGGTGACTGTCTGCTACCTTTGAAGTGGGAGGAGAAAAACAAGGCTGTGATTAAAACAATGCCTCTCTAAAAGCCAGTAGGTGCCAGGCTCCTCAGGAAAGGACTAAAGCATTTACGCAGAATTGCAAACTTTGTTTGCAGCTCTCCGAGATGTGCTAAATCTATTGCCGGGTCCAGCTGTGCCTTTTTTGAGAGTGGTAGAGATGAATAGGGTTGTATTTGTCCTGATACGGCTCCTAAAACAAGACCGAGTCCATGATACATTTGTTTGCAGCAGGGCAAAAAGCAAACCTCTATCCTAAAATAGCTTATATGTTCCTGCAGCTTTCTGTTTCTGTTTGTAGCTCTTGTTTGAGTTTTGTCACGTAGGAATATGGAGGTTAAAAAGAGAGACCCATTTCACCAAGTGCATGTTGCTTCAAGCATAAGTTATCATTGCTTTGGACACAAAAGAGAACAGATGAAAGACTGATCTGTAGCTGAGTAATAAGATACTGTGTTCTTTTCATGATTGTATTGGTACATGCTCAACTAAAAGCTTCCTGTTAATGTTGGAGACTGTTTAGGGAGGTGGGAAGACAAAAAGAAAAGAACAATGTCTTTGGGTGTTTATCTGTGGAAGCCAATTTCAAGTGAATGGGTTGGTGCTTACTTTCTGCAAAGACTGAGGTTAAAGGGGCTAGGAAAGGGGACCGACCCTGTTATCCTTCTGGGGAAAGTAATAGGAAAGTAGGTTCAAAAGCTGAAACTGGAGTGTAGCGCTCGATTTCTCCTACTATGAGAGATGGAAGAGCCACCTCTGCTTGTGGGAAGCACTGAGGGAGAGAAATCTTGAGCCTGGCCTCAGATCTGCAGATGCAGGTAATCGTGCCAGACCTCTGCCACTGTAACTGTTCTGGTTTCTCCTTTCAGAATTCCATACTGGCTGCCGACTCATGGAGTAGCTGCTACCCTGCCTCTTTCCCAACCTCATCTTTCCCAAGTGAAAACCAGTGAGTGCTGTTCTCCTTTGTATAATACGCTTCTGCTCTTGCACACCCCGTGATTCAAATGTTTCTTTACTGCTTTCCTTGTTTACTTTATTTCACTAACTGATGGGGAAATAATTGCATCACATACTGATCTCGTGGCATTTCATAAACTGCTACATCTTGGAAAAAACGGCAAACAGCTTTTTTTTTCAAAACAAAATAGTGAAGAACAGCCTTATTTTAGCCTGGATTTGTTAAACTAATGGAGTTCTTAAAAACACCTCATTAGCACAATCTAGCTGAGCAAATGCATCATGCAATCTCTACCTTGATATAGATGGCACAGGCAAGGAAGAAGGTATTACCGGTACCAGGTTGCAGACTTATGGGTGAAGTTAAAATCTTTTGCCCTGTAGGTGACTGGAAGCTGACTGAATACTACCATCTCATATCTATATTGAAAAAACGTGCACAACCCAGAGGTCATCAAGAGTCATGACTCTTTCTGCTGGTTATAACTGATGTTCTTCACCGATAACCTCATCCCACAAGGTGCAAGGTGATGAGTACAGGCTTGTGTAAGAAGTTGTGACTGACTTCTGAGTAAAGCTGCCTAGCATACAGCACAGTTTAGCACTGTGAAGCGGAGTTGTGATGGGTTTCAGTAACCTTTGCGTGGTAACAGTGGCTCTGTCTGATGGGAAAGAAATCAGCCATGTGCTTTCTAGATTCAGTGCAAAAACTTCTTTAGGTTACATGCCCAAAATAGCATTTTTGAGGAATCTTTACATAACAATAAACATTGTTCTTCCTTCTTCCCCCTTATGACGAACCTGGATCCTGGATCAGAAGGTAGGATATGACAGGAGATGTTTAGGACAACATAAAGTGGCCTTGCACCACCACTGCGTGACTTGGATTGGAACTCTATTGGGACCGAGAGATGCTGACTGTTGGGAAGAAGGTTTGAAGGCTGATCAATGGCTGCTTTGGTCTCTTTGTGAATACAGGGAGTGGCACAGATACACAGGATGTGTTTTTATTTAGGTCAGAGGTGGGAGGAGGAAAAAGAAAAGAAACAGAACTTGGTACGGTGATAACTGTAATCTAGGTGCTCGAGGGTTTAGTTTAACCTCCTTCCTAAAGGGATTTTAGCATCTTCATGGAAAAGGGGAGGAATGCATCCTCATGAGTGTCGTAAGTTCCAGCCTGGCTGGCAGCAGTGAGAATCAGCTTTTGTGTTCCGAGGGATGAGACGTGTCTTGTCTCTGTATAAGTTCTGGTTGCTTCTTGTGTGCCTGGTCCACCTCAGTCTGCAGTGAGCTAGCTGGCAACGATAGGGTGGATGGAGTAGGGCAGTCCTTGATGTAAGATTGCCGAGAAGCTGTCCCACAGGTGCTGAACAGAGCTCTGCCTTGCCAGTTACTCCCCAAAGTGAGAATTTGACAGGAGTTACTAGATAAGTTCAGTATCTTTGCTCTTAGCTAGCCTGTCTCTGATTGGAAGCGGGTGTACTTTTTGAGCGTGATTCCTGTAAATTACACTTTGTGAATCCTCAAGAGAGCTATAACAGAATTTCTGTTTTGCTGTATTGAACCACAAGATTAGATTGTGTTTATCTATTGTGTTGGATTTTTTTCTTTGACCATTTGTTCTGGTTTTACCCCTCACTTTCTTCCTGTTTAGTGCTGCCCTGCTGCTCATGTCAACTCTGCTGGAAATGTTATAGCCTTTATCCTGCAAAGACATGCCTGCATTTAACACCAATGTAAACTTGTTGACTTTGCTATAGTTACTTTTGGAAATGAGGCTCATTGTAGTAATTATTTGCTAGAGGATGATTTAGCCAAGGCTCCACCTTTAGCTTCCTGTTTTTCATATCCTGGTAATTGTAAAAATTACCTTTCAGGTGAAATTTTCCGTGTCTGTATTTCACAAAAAAACGTCTGTCCTTTCGTATTTGCTAACTGCAGCTGAATCTTTTTTAGGTAGGTTTAGGGTTGGGGCATTACAGGTGGGAATCCTGAAAGGGATGGAAACACTGAAAAATGGGATTTTAAAGGGAGTTGTAATTATAGCCCATGTTGTAAAATAGAAAAATGCAGATGGCGTTAGAGTTAGTACACATTTGTCTTCAAAATCCTTGCAGAAGAAATCTCGCTTGCGAGTGGCTGTGTTTGGACATGGCTTATTCTCATAGCAGCAGCTTTGTCCTGAAGCAGGTTTTTCCTGTTTCTTTTCAGTAGTTAACTTTCATGCCAGAGAATTTCTTTAAAAGATACCAAAGCTTGTCTCTTTGTTTCAGATTTTCTTAACCTGAAAAATGTAAACCGTGTGCTCAACCTTGATGAAAGAACGAATGAGGTTCAGGTCCCCTGTAGGGAAGAACTGTGGCTCAGTTCATTTCTAAGGCAATTATCCCTGAAGAGCTGGGCTTCCTTTGCGGCTGTAGGCTCAATACATTCCTTGCTTCAGTGAAATCTGGGTCAGTCCAGTTGTGCTGTTGGAAGTGGTGTCATGCGTCTGCGAAAAAGATTTCTCAAAACTTGGAGCAAAGCTTTCTTCCCCAGTTTCCAAAACACAAACCCCCCTTTTCTTACTGTTTTCGTGCCCTTTTCCACTTTGCCACCTATGTATGGAGTATTGCTTGCTAAAATAAAGTAGGCTTTGAAAAACATGAATTAGTCTAATGATGGGGAAGAAGAGTACCAGACAGATGCTGAGGCAGCCTGTGACCTCATCAGCTCATCTCTAATCTTCCTCTGGCCTGAGATGTGGAGTTTGCATCTCTGAATGGAGCGCTGTAACATGACATCGTAAAGCCTGGCCAAAATACACACAGGAGGTCTCCAGTGAAGTTGCAGCATGGCCCCAGAAGGGCTTCAGATGCATGGATAAACAGCTGATATGAAGCACATGGGGCAAGCACAATATCACAGTAGTCTAAACAAATGTTGTTCTCACAAGCTTAAGCTGTCAGAGTATGGATACCCATCTCCTGGGAGGGATGTGTGTTGTGTTGCTCACCTCTGAGATGTGGATTCCTGCCAGAGCCTGTCTGCAGTGTTCCTCCAGGTCCTGCTTCAGGAAAACTGAAGGAAATTATCAATTTCTTTACAAAAGAAAAAAACAAACCAACCCAACAAGAAAACCCCACCCAACAACCTTCTTTTGGAGTATGTGAAATAACTCTACCCGGAGACCCACTGGCTGGACTGACATCAAATGGTTTGGGTCAGTCAGATGTCAGCTCAGGTTTGCCTTGTACCAAACTGTTCCACTGCTACTGTGTTTAGAGTGGGTGGCAGCAAAAAATGCAGTCTTGCTCCTCAAAGCAATTCTCTGACCTTGATATAATCCAAAGATGCTCCCCACCCAGCTCATGACATCCCAGGACTTGGGAATGAAAGAATTTCTTTGGGCCAGCTGCTTTATTCCTTAAAGAAGGGTAGGAAATCTCTCTGCAGGAAGACTCTTGGTGCTCGTTGGGTTCTGAACACTGCACACCTTCATGTACTTTCTTTCATGTTTCCCTGCAGGGAAATGTCCCTCTAGTTAGATTTGAAATGTTCTCTTTCTTACAGCTGAATTTTTGGCCTTGGCTTTATTGGCTTGGTTTTGCTTGTGGGGCGGGGAGCAGATGCTTATTTTTCTTAACCAGTACCTATTGAAGGAGGTGGACTGGGTCAGCACATGTAACCTCCTCTTCACAAAATGAAATGCTGATCTCTTCAAACTGAGGTCTTTAGCCAGATTCCCTCTTTCTCTTTTCTGAAACAGAGTTCAATCAGAAGTGGGAGACCAGCATTCCTTCCATTTTGTCTGTGTGGTTTCCTTGGGGTGACTACCTTTCCACAAAGCGAAGTGGTGTTGATGCTGGTGGAGTTGCGATGGAGCATTCCTCTTCTGGGGGGCTGATTGAAGCCAGTGCGGCCTCTTCTGTCTGAAGAGCACAGCACTTCTCGGGACTAAACTTTACCTTACTGCAGAGTAATTTCTCTAAGAACTGACAACTAAATGTGTTTAGTCATTTGGGTTAAAGTCTGGTTTTATTCAGCAAGATCAGCACTTGGTTTTCTGCAGATGAAAGAAGTGAAATAGGATGACTCCAAACTCCCTAGTGTTAACTCATGAAACTCTGAACTCAGCACTGAAGAGATGAGTTTCACTGGCTAAATAATAAGCATATGTATTTAATTATTATCAGGTTAGTAATTGATGTAGGGCCTCGATTGCTTGAAGAGCCAACCTCAATGGTCGAAGTGGACCCGTGTCCTGAAGGGGACTGGTGTAGCACTTGCCCACAGCCATTGGATGGACCTCAGCTGTGCGTGTCCCTGGCTGTCTTCTGAGTTTATTCCAAGGGGTTTTGGCTCTGGGATGGGCCAGGTTGGCTGTCGCCTGGCTCTTCATGGGCAAGTTGAGTGTCTACATGACAGGACATGACTTGCAGTGTTGAAGCTGATGAATGCAGGTGATGTTTTCTATTGTCCAGGACACCCGGTTCCTCCTTTAGTGCTGCAGATCAAAGTCAGATCTTAGGGTATAAGTGCAAATACATGGTATTTTGTAAATCCAGTGTCATTAAACCCAGTATAAATTTCCTTTCTAAAATGATTTTTAGTTATCCAGTGAACACCCTCGGCCTCCGAGGAGAAGCTGTTGACCCAGAGTAACTTCCATGGAGCAGCTTATCAGTAACTAAATCCTGGAGAGGGTAAGCAGGTAGGTACAGGGCAATCTTGCTATGAGGCGGTTTTCACTTCTTTACTTTGGCCATACAGCAAGGTTCACACACTTGATTCTTCCAGTTAACACTTTTTTTCCCAGTTTAATTCAAGCTAACTTGTCAGTGGCTTTATGCCAGCTCTTCAAATAAGGGTGAATATCTTTAGGTTCTTATTCAAAGAAAGGTAAAGCAGAGCACCAAAGGTACTAAAAGGACTTTGGCAAACGCTGCATACTTGGTGGCTTTCCTAAGAGGATCTCAAAGCAGTGCACTGATTTGCTATTGGTTCTTATTTCAGACTGCAAGAAGAAAGTGCATCTTACATTCACAGATTTGAAAACCAAGACTAGGGGAAGCAAAATAACATACCAGAGCTGGTCATTCCACAGCAGTTCAGGCCAGGGAGATTGGGGCTGTCTTGGTCTCCTTCCCGTTACCTTAACTGACTCTTGTCCAGACCACGAGGTGCTGGTGAAATAAGAGGCAGTGTTCACTTTTCCAGTAAAAATAGTTTTCCCCTTCCCTGGTTACTTCGTTAGCGCTGGCCAAGCTCTGTCCTCATGCGAGAGACAGTGAGACCACAGCGGTTTCAACTTGAAAGCAATTTCAACAAGCCTTTCCCTGTGTGTAAATCATTCATTCCCAGAATTTGTGCACAGATTTTAATTTGCCTGAATAGATTAGGAGGAGCCAAGAGTCAGTGCTGGATTGTTGGAGCTATTATGTGCAGGTACACTAAATCCACCTCTTTGCGTTTGCACCGGTTAGGTCACTGTTATACACTGTGTGTATCTGCAGTACGTAGAGCAGTGGCAGGACTGAAGGAGGAGAGAGGAAAAAAAAAAAGGAAAAGAGCGGTAGGGAACTGTTCCTTTTTGAGGGTATTATCTTTAAACATTAAAAAAGAGCAGGAAAAATGTATTTAGCAGAGTGAGATAACTGTGTTTGCACATAAATACATATGTAAATGTTAAGCATGGTGTATTAATGAGCTGCTAGCCACACATGGCATTTTAATTGCTTAATAGTGCCTTGGCAGTGTAGTCATTCCCTAGCTCTGCTCCTGGGTAGTATTTCTTTTTAAATTTTGTTTCTCCCTCCCCCCCAGTGCCTTGTTAAAGTTTATTGCTGTGGGTTCTGTAACTCTGACTTTATGAAGAGCATACAACTTGCCACAAGAGGAAACCAGTCAGATCGGGCGAAACGTTTTCGTGGTTCCAGCGTGCAAACGTGTTGGGTGGCGATTGCCCAAGCAGCCTGAGTGCACGGCCCTTACGGGAAGGATTACGAAGCACATTCCTTGCTCCTGCAGGAGAGGGAAAGGGTAACAGCAAAACCAGAAGACGGCCATGTAATACAGGCCAGAGGCTACTCCTGGGAAGGAGGGAGGGAATTGTCTGCGCTTTCGCAATTCTCACCTCCTCTCTGCTCGGAGGAAGCTGGTGCTGGGGGAAGGGAGGCAGGAGGAAGCGCTGGTGTGTGCCCTACCCCGGAGGGGGCAATCGGAAGACCTTTGCTTTTTTCCCTTGTTAGCTGGGCAGAGATCTTGCTTTATAACTAGGTCCGCTCGGTTAAGTCCGTGATTCGTCTCTGGGCTAGTAGCTCTGTCTAGGGTTGCATGTCCCTAACACTTCCTTTTTTGTCTGTCTTGAAGCTAAGACCTGTGAGTGGTAAACCTCCCTGTCAAGGGTGTGCAAAGGGGGTGTTTCTTTCCCCCTCTGTGCTCGTTTGCAGGGCTGTTTCAGTTTTATGGCCCAAACTAGTGTTTGGGTGCAGTATTTCTGTGAAACTTGATGCTTGTCCTTGATGCTTGTAGTGTGATTGTCAGGTTCCATCACACCCGTCAAACGCTTGGTGCTGGGACATCTCAGAGGCTTAAGGTTGCTTTGTTGTCAGGACTGAAATATTATTTAGTCCTGCAGACCATTTTTATCTATTAAATCCTTCCCAGTTTACACAAATTGCCAAGAATTGAATTCTTAATACAGCTTTCCAGGCTCTTACACTACTGAGTTTGGGAAGTAGGATATAACTGGTAGCTGTATTATTTTGCCTAGATACCTCTTCTGGATAAACACAGCTTTTTTTAATATCAGTCTCCTGTATGTGTCATCCCATCAGCTTCACCGCTGATGATGGAGTCTGAAGCAACCTGAGAAATACTTGGGACTGACAGGAAATAACTGCTTTTCCTGTTTTCTTACAGGCAATATTTTAATTCCCATCACGATTTTTATACGAATTCCATCAGCAGACCACATTTCTTGGATACAAACTATGCATCTGTGGACTCCACTGACTTCTTACCAAAAAATGGTGATTTTCCTCAGGTAAGTACATAGCTACTGATGGCTTTGGGGAGAATGGTACTTTATGGTGATGGGTTTTATTGTTCAGTATTGCCTTATTGAGGGGAAAGGAAGAAATGGGCAATATCTTAAATTTGTCCAGCGCCTGATAGGAATTGTGTGCAATTGGGATAGATTCTTTGACAACAGCAATTCAGAAGCTGTCCGTTGGCTTGGTAGGAGCTTATCTGTGGTAAAATTGCTTCTGTCTTTTAAAGTGATGTTTAATATAAACACTGAAAGTGCACAGAAGAATCTCATTTGCAGGAGAGTATAGGTAAGTGTTAAATCATTTACCTCCTGAAACACTCTTCACTTGCCTATGTTGTATGTGCTTTCTCACCAATTACAAGTGGTGGATTCCTGAACAGGGAATATTTAGGGATTACATCAACTCGGTGCCTAGCAAACTGAGGTTGGAGCCAGTTCATTTTTTGCGGAGCTGAAGTGTGGGAGGAATGAATAGTCACCTTGGTTTGTTTGGCATCTCCAGGGACCAAGAGGCATCCTCGCCTCAGGGATCTCTCTGGGTGGGAAGGAGCTCTTTCCATGGAGTTTTTGGAATGTTGCACTGGCTTTTGGCAACATCTCGTGATAAGATTGGTCAGTAAAGACTGGAAAGCAGCCGATATGACAGAGGTGACTTGGAATAAAGAAGGGACTAGCTATATCCTTTCTAGGAGTTAATATAGATATGATCAGTGTCTGGCTGTGTGTGTTCTTTGCGTTAGGGTTTCCCCCTGCATCTGCAGATATGTACTGAGTAAAACTGCGGAATGTTACCCTGCTTTGACCTATCAAGGCAACAGCCAAGCTGAATGAACTCCCTAGTCTCAGCCCTCCTATCTCAGTAAGTCTCTGTTCTGGTTATCTGGGCAGCGTGCAGGTGCCAGATGCGGTCCAGCGTCCTGCCTCAGGCAGGCAAAGGGCACAGCCCGCCGTGCTTCAAAACCCTGTGGGAAGCAGCCAAGGAGAAGGAGCGTGGAGTTACAGAGCACCCCTTTACTTCCAGCCCCTGACTTGTGTCCTGAACCATTGTTTGAGCACGACTCTCCCATCAGACAAGAAACACGAGAAGGAGCAGGGCTGTGGCAGTGCTCCGGGATGAGCACATGCTTCAAGCCATGGGCAGAATAGCTTTTTTGGTTAGACAATGCTACGGCGAGCTCATATTAGAAATTAGTGGGTTTTTTGATGGTGGTGTGTTTTTTTTTTTTTTGTTTTTTGCTTAAGGTCTTCTAATGAGAGCTGATTAACAGGTTGGTTGGGGGCTCATCAGTTGCACACAGATTGGACCTCCAAGCCTCAGGGGTGCTTGGAGGGTCTCAAACCTTTAAGGTGTGCAAAATCATGATATCTCTTCAAAATCTTCATCTGTGTTGTCTATAAGTCAAACTTGTTTCACTAAAAGTATTGTTTTTTTCTGGTCATGAAGAAGCTCACCAGCAGAGCCAAGCCCTCTCTGGGTGTGGGAACTAGCTAATCTGAACATCACTGTTGTTTGCTTCAGGGTTGTGACTCGGTGTGACATATAAACACAGGGGCACTGTTTGGGTGTTGTGTGAGATGGAGCCAAGTTTGGGGTTTTTTTTCCCTCTTCTGTGTTCAGGTGAAGATTGACCTTTCTAGATGTTTCACTATTAGTTCTAAGCATGCCTTACAACGTGGCCCCAAGTCACTGGAGACAGCGCAAAGGAGACACAAGGATAAACTGGGGCAGTATGGATGTACTTTGTGCTAACATCGTGCTTTGACACACCAAGAAATACTTCAGTGTGCCTTGCTAAGCTGCTGTGCACTTTTGAATGTATTTTGTTTTCAATAACTGCTGAGTGTCAAGACAGATGTATAAACAGAAACTTTTTCCTTTGTAATCTATCTCTTCCTGCATAATTTGTTAATTGATGCGTCAGTAAATTGATGCATTTCCCCTTTTCTTGACAGGGATGTGTTAATTCCCCCAAATTGTACTTTTATTTTCTTGGCATGGCTAAAGAGAGGTTTTGAACCTCCTTGGGGCTCTAATTTCTGCAGGTTTGGATTTCAACGTGCTGGGGGTTTGTGCCTTTTGAGGTGGACCACTAGTGTGGTAGTACAAATGCAACTCCCATAGCAAAGCCACTGGGAGTGCCTCACGTTAGCGACTTGCCAGACACAGCCCGTCTGGTCAGTCACCAGTAGCTGTTGACCAGAGTCTTGTGGCTGGATAAAAACAGATAAGTAGATGAATTGTAATAGCATTGATCTTTGCCTCCTGCAGAATTAATTGCGGGAGGAATGAGACAGAAATGTGATCTCATCAACTTGTGGAAGCCATTTAACGGGCTGTGATGGGAAGAGGGAGAGGGGTCCTCTCCATAGGTCTCAGCTTGCAGGTCTGGTGTAGTTTGGTTGATGAATTTAACGGGAAAAGGGCTTAATTATTTCTTTACCTTCTGTATTTTCTAGTATCTAAGTGGTCAGTCAGCTTTCTTCCTCTGATGCATCATGGAAATTGATCTCAGCCAGCTTGGAAGAACAGATTTTTGGAGATTCTTTGTGAAAAGAAGATGCTTCTTTGTGTCGGCTAGGTGATAAAAGAGCAGGAAGGCTCTGAGACAAACTAGGCATAAATGACCTCAGATGATTTCCAGAACAAGAAATAATTCTTGTGCCACTCTCCTTGTTTTGGAGAGGAAGTGACGGACAGGAGCAAGGTGTTTGCAGGCAGTTATACTTTTGCTTGGACTTTTTCTTTCCAAGCCAGCTCTTGTGAGACTGCGGCTCTTACAACATGCTTGCAGGTGTTCTGCTTCAAGTATAGAAACCATAAAGTGTCCTGCCCTGAATCTAACACATCCAAGCCATTTCTTTTACTTGAGTGTCGTACCAGTAATAGCAGGTACTGCCACGTACGTTCCCATGAAGAACAGAACATTTTTATGGGTGCTTTTCTGTCCTGTTTGGTCGTCGTAAGTCTGTGCACTGAGTGTTACTGCTTGGGGCTTTCTGGAGATTCCCACAGATAACCCAAGGCAGCGATGTGTCACCCTGTGTGCTCTGAAACTGAGAAACACTGAATAAGACCTTTGTTAGAGCTTTGTTTTCCAATCTGAAACCGATCTGATCGAGTTCATACCTCTGAGGGACGGTGTCTGTCTAGAGCTGCCACCGGGCAGACGGACATGAGCGCTCGCCAGGTGTCCAGTGTGACAGTGCCCATTAATGTGAAATAACACTGGTGGTGTGCTCTGCTGTCTCTTGGAGAGGTGTTTCAGTCTTTAGTCATGCTCCAGCTCAAACAGCTTGTTCTGCTGAAGTACAGAGCCAGATCAGCCCTTCTGAACACTTGGCTTTTGCCTTTTGAGCTTTCTATGTGGTTTGCTCCTACTACTCTCGCGTATTAGAATGCAATAAGCACTAACATGGAAATCCATTGATAAAACGTAGGGCTTTCTGAACTACTAGCCATCACTCATCCAAAGAAAAGCTGATGATTTTTTTCACAGGAGCCAGAATTAGAGCCTGGATCTGGTAGAGCAGCAGGCGCTTAACTGGAGGCAGTGGCATCAGTCTGGAGTCATCTGGGAGCGTCTTGGAGCTTTTCCATCCCTTGCTTCAGCAATATTTTCCACTTTACTGATTTCTTGCTGTCCCAGATGCCAAACTGTTAAATATTAACAGTCTGCTTGGAAAGCTGAAACATGTCATTCAGAAGGTGTGGGAGCAGCTTGGGTGGTTACATCTTTCCAGAGGACTGTATAGGAAAGTACCTATCTTTTCCGTACTTGCCTAGTGCGGTGGTAGGAGTGGCAAGTCCCATTAAACTTTGTGCTGTTACGACCATGACAAACAGAGGAGTGAATCCAAAGAGAGAACATGAGGAGTTTGCTGCATGCTTTGGTAAGGGATTCTTGATTAAATCTGTGGTCACTGGGTGGACAACGTAGATTGGGTGCTTACGTGACAACTTGTACTGCCTTTGTGCATGAGTACAGACTATTCTCTTGTCTTTGCTCAGATACCGAAATCTGGTCTGTGATAGTTCAACAGCGCAGGAGAGCGTGCGGTCCCCTTGGGTTACAGCCCTTGTGTATCTCAGCAGCCTTCCCGTGCTTGACTTCTGCTTGCTGTCCTGGGCGGGCAGAGGAAGGGAGTGGGAAGTGTCATCTCTGATCTCGAGTGATGCTTTGTGGTCCCCGTGTGTGATCTGACAGTGAGCCGGTGAACGCCGCCTCCCCAAAAACGTACCCACAGCCGTTCTGGGCTGCAGCGGGACTCCAGCCTGGCCTCAGACTGCATAGCCTGTAGGCAGTTTGTCTCCTTAAAGAGTTTCCAAGAAGTACTGAAAGAGGATTTAAAAAGTCTAAAGAGCAAATGACGAATGATTCTGAGGTATTTATGTAGTAAACACTTTCTGTTGGTGGCGATTGTTCTTGTGCCTGAGGGTTTGAGGGGCTCGGAGGGTGAGAAGGCTGATGCGTTTTGCTCCAGCGCTGGCATTTGCTCCCCCGTCTTCTTTCCATATTCTGTTTTGGAGGTCCTCAGCTGGACCTTCAGACTGTAAAGCCTTTGCTGGCCTGAGGATGCTGTGAGTGGGAGTTGCCATGTTTCTTAATTGCTCTGGGAATTTCTTTTTAGTTGAATGATTCACCGCTGCCGCTTGGGTCTAGTGAAGAGTGATTTCTGTGTGTATTGCAGCAGCCCCGGTGAATGCCTTCTGCATATTGGAAAAGGTGCTTCTTTTGCATGGTCAGAACAGCCTAATGTGAACTTGAACTTGTTTCCTCTACAATATTTTTGGGTTTTGGCTTGGTCTTGGGTGATTCATCCTTGCCGGTCTATTGGCATTCTTTTATATAAACAAGTGGCTTAAACTGAGGTTTAGAAAATAGTTATATGAGACCATACTGGGGTCTGATAACATTTCTTGATCTTGGGAACTATTGTCTTAAGCCAAAGTCTCACCCGGACCCTGCGGTGTCATCTCCTTATGGAAAAAGTCTACTGACTGCACACATGTCCTTAGAAATCAAAATCCTGAAGAGACACAGGTTTTGGTTGCCATTGCTTCCCTCTCTTCCCGCGCTTTATTCCTCCAGTCTCAGGTGGCGGTGAGTTGGGATCCAGTGCTTGTGTGCAGTAATTCTGCTGCAAAGGCATTGTATGGTATCAATGCTACCTTGTGTCACTGATGGTAAAAGCTGTTAATTGCCACCACAAAACACTAAATCCAGGAGGCTTTAACTTATACGTTGGCATCTGCTGTCCCTCGGCAGGCGTGCTGAGCTGTAGTCTGTCCCCAGCGCCTTGCCATAAAAGCAGGCAGCCTGTTCTAGAAAAGCATACTTGCTGTGTAAGTACTTGCTGCTCTTAGCCACCACAGGTTTTTCTTTAAACTTCACTGTTCTATCCTGTTTAGAATTCCTTAGAGCACAGGACTCTGCCCGTTTCCTCTGAGCCTTTTGTTACCCAAAATGATCCGGCCTGTTTCTGATAGTCAGTCTCCGTTTCCCTTTGCTTAACTTCATTTGACTTGCTCCTTGTGCCTATCCAGAGCAGGACTTTTCTGAACACACAGGTGCCTCCTCTTCTGACTTCATTTGCCCTAAGTTACACTGAAAAATAAACCCGGTCTTTTTGCAGTGAGGGTGAGCAGCTCCTGTTGAGCGTGGAAGGTGCGGACGCAGCGGGTGTGCAAGGGGGCTCGGCAGAAGCTCCTTCCTTTTCTCCTCAGTGAAGCAGCTCTCCGTATAAATGCTTTGGCAGGAAACTCGGGTACCCTTTTTAAAATTTGAGTTGTGCTCGGACTGGAGGAAGGAGGTCAGTCCGGATTGATTTAGCTTGTGGGGGCAGGGAGGAATTGGCTGCTCTTGGGTAGAGTCATTTGCAGTAATGCTGTAAAGATGCAGTTACAGCCTTGTTTGATCTGCTTGTGGTGTGGGGGGGCTTTTGACCACACGCGTTAATCATAAACCAGACCTCTTTTCACCACCAGTCCCTTGCAATCTCCTATTAATCTTCCTTGTTAAGGGGGTGGGGGGGAAATTAACCTACTCTTAAAAATTAGTGCTTTAAGAAAAAAAAAAAGGTGCCTCAGTGCATAGAGCTGTGGTGATTTAAGAGAAATCAATGTAACCGTTATTAAATTATATGAAAGACTTGGTTCTGACTGAAATGAAGTGTTTCCTGGAATAAGGAACGTTCTGGAACTTCCTATCACTGTCCTGGAGTTATGTCTATAGGGAATACAGAAATTAAAATCAATTTGAAGACAGTTAACTGTCTCTCGTGCCTTTGAAGCGTTTTACGAACAAGTTGCTTTACATGTTCGTGTCTTTGTTTTTGCACTCCAGGGTTGGGATTTTGGCTGACTTAATTACACTTTATAAATGCTTTCGGTGAGATGCCTAACACTTACTTCAGGCCTTGGTTTAGAAGATGAAGGCTGTGATTATAACAGCTCATCTGACCTAGTTAAACTAAGTCCGGTGAAATTGTGTTGGTGACAATGGTGTGTGCTCTCTGGCAGGACGGCCACGAGCGCGGTATTTGTGTGTCTACCACTGCCCTGCTCTCGGCGTGGGCTCCTACCTCGCCGTGGCTCGCCGTGTGTAGGGTGCCTGGGTGATGATACGTCAGTAATGCACTTTGAGATGATCCACCAGGTAACATGGCCACGCACCTGCCTAAGCCTCCCAGCTTGGAGCTGAGCGAGCATTGCTGTTGGCATACGAGGAGACAGTGGTATTGGCCTGGGCTGTCGGCACGTGTAAAGGATTTGGCTGCTTCGGTTGTGAGCTACAGGAAGGTGAGCTGTGCCGTAGCCAGGCACGCTGGTAGCTGGTCAGTGCCCGTGCGCTGGGTTCACAGCGAAGGGCCAGGCAGGCCTGTACCGGTGCAGCAGCCCTTTCCTGGGCTGCAGGGCTCCAGCATCACCGCAGGATTCACTGACCGGGTGCTCGGTTTGCTCTGATCGTCTGATTTAGCCACCCTGAGCTGGTTACCGAGGAGGAGGGGACACATCTGGGATGCAGCTGACGTTATTCTAAAGCAACATCTCCTTTTGGTTGGATGAACTGTGATTTAGGAGGAAACCTTTCCCTTCCATGTATAAGAGGAGCTCTTGGGACTATCTCAGGTGGAGATACCTGTGTTTAAGTGAGAGTAATTCTGCTTTTGAGGCATAATTTGTTGTCAGTTGAGCTTGGCTGTGGATTGCAGGAGCTGGCTGGGATCCCTGTGGCCCTAGGGCGGGGGTATGAGGGCCTGGGGGGCTCAGATGTCTCCCCTGTTCCAGACTTGTTAGTTTTCATCTGTATCGCTGCCTTCAAACAGTTATGTCTGCCTCTGGGCAGGAGACGAGGCACAGGAGGCAATGGAGAACTACCTTCTGAAGTTCTTGGCAAGCACTGTTCTCTCCCTGTTCCCCTTCGTAAAGCTAACAAAAGTGGGAAAAGTACTGGTCTGAAACACGGAGTGCTCTTAAAAAATGCTGGCAATATAATTTAATAGCAGACCACTGGGAGATGTTTTAAAATAGATGCTTTAATTCAAAGCAGTATTGGTCTGAGTCAGTCTGATCGAGTGAGTTTCCCCATCTCCCATTCTGCTGGCTGTCACTGTGTGTCCTGGTCTGTAATACACTGAAAACACCAGTGGTCCTATCACAGCAGTCACCATGAGAAATATCGCCTCCGACACAAACACTTTCTTCAGTCATTTTTCTTTCCCTGATCTCCTATGTTTGTTATTCCCCGAGTCACAGCATCTCCCTGCCTGCTGCCATGCACTGGTTTCCTCCAGCTTTCAGGATCACCTGCAAGAGTTTACTCTCTCACTGGCTCTCCGTTATGCTTCGTGAGTTTTCCTGGTTCCTCCTTGTATTAAGGAGGAACGCCAGCCCGGGAGCTCCCCTCTGCACTTGCTCGGTGGCAGGCCGTCTCCTGGTCCTCTCCCCATTCCTGAGCAAGCAGCAATTGCCTTCCAGATTTCCAGCCCGCAAAGGAGCCATGTGCTGGCAGGGCTTGCTGATCCGAACACCCCCCTCACACTAACTGTGTTTCAGCTCTGGTTATAAAATACCTGCCAGCTGCTCCATCATCCTTGTTCTTAGTGTCTGTTTTAAAAATAAAGCTTTTGTAGTCTTAACTTGTCAAAGCCTCCCCGTGCAGTCACTCGCCATGCACCTTCCTTCCTCTCGCTTGCTTTGGAAGCTAGAGCAGAGGCTGCCCTGTGCGTGGCAGGGATGGCCCTGCGTTCCCAAAACAGCCAAAATGCAAAGCAAAGCCTTGCATCCAGCTGGGTGAAACCAGTCGTGTCGTGGGAACAGGAAAGCAAGGCACGGTCTGTACAATACATACTCTCCCATCTTTCATCCCTCTGAAAAAAACCCAGCCCTGTTAGGACAAACTGCAGCATTGAGATACTGAGTCCTCTGCCACCCTTTAGCTACTCTTAGACTTATTTTTCCAAGAGACATTGCTGCAATCTAACTCTATACCCTAGTCATTGCTTGGGTATGCTGCCCGTTTGCGTGGGGTGGGTACTCAGCAGCTTGGCTTCCAGAGACATTCAGGGGCCTGATGGCTTTTTTCACAAATGTCTCTCTGGGTCGGGAAGCTGAGCCTTGGAGGGTCCTTGGACAGATCTGAAAATCCCATCTTTTCGCAGCTGAGTATTTCAGGAAATACAGCCTACAGCCCTGAGCTCTTTGCTTGTGGGAGGGTGATGAGCTGCCAGGTCTTCTGTACAGGTGTGTTAGTCGGTATTGATCTGTAGCTGTGCTTTCCCAGAAGTCCAGCACATGCTTTCAAGAAAGCATCGGCGTGTTCAGGAAGCTGTCCTGTAGGTCAGCGATGAGGAGGTGGTAGAGGATGCTGTGATGGTTACCTAACTAAGTACCTAGCTGGGTTGTACGTTTCAATTTTGGCTGGAAGACAGTAAGTCAAATTAACGTGAATGCTGGAATAATTCTGCTTTCCTGTCCCTGTCTGTCAGCATGTGTGTTTAGGAATTAATTGTGGAGAGCAGAAATGCTGTGGCATGCCTTCTCCCCTAGGACAAGTTGTTAAAATTCCAGGTGGAGGTTTCTCAGTGGGTTATCTTATCTTCTGTGATTGTATTACTGTGGTCTTGCAAAATCAATTTAGCAGTCCTGGTTATCTATAACAATGTCATACATCTTGCTTCCTTTTGGCGGTCCAGTTTTGTTGCCTACATTTTGCCCCATTTGTCCACTAACAGAAAAGGAAGAGGAAATAAACTACCTGCTTTTTAAAGGTTGCATGAACAGCAAGACCTTGGTAGTCTTAGGCAAGAGTTGGTGGTTTAATCAAGGTCACACAGCAAGGCAGTCGCCAGCAAGTCACTAATTAAGACATTTCAAAAATGTATTTGGCCTCTTCACTTCAAACGTATCATTAAAGCACCTATCCCAAGCTCCAGGGTACTACCAGCTAATTAAATACAATCAAATTCAGATAAAAGCACAGAGAAAACCCACTGCCTTTCTCCACTCCAAACCAGCTGCCCACAGAAACCAAACACTTCATTTTCACCACGGTTCCTGCAGAATGCCTCTTCTGTAGCAACACTCGTGTAACTGCTGCTCACAGCCTTCACCGGGAGGTGAAATGTGCTCTAAGACCAGGAGGAGCCTGGCAGCGATGCTCCGGCTCCTCTCGGTGCGAGGGCTGCTGGGGCTGCCCTTTCCTCACTGTCTCTGACCGCGGCACCAGCATCCCTGCCTGTGGTCTGACTGCCTGGGGAAAGGCGTTTTTCTTTCCCATCTTGCTTATTCAAAATCTCTTCTGGACTAGGTGTTTTGCATGATGGAACGTGGATCCTCGTTATTAAGGGCTACTAATGTATTGATCCCCGTGGAACTGCTGTGCTGCAGCGGGTTGTGCCATGTACCCTGCTGTCCTTGGAAATGGGCCCCGTTGCGGGTTTATGTCCTGCGGGTCGTTTTCCAGCCCCTTACGCTCCCTGAGGGGGCCTGTCCCCCCATCCTCATCCGATGTCGTAAAGCAAAACTAGCCCCCTCCAGTTTGCCTCCCCTGATTCTTGGAGGGGTTGGAGAGCACCTCATTTTCTACTCTCATCTCTTGCAGACCTGGTAGGAGCTTTGCTGTCTTCTGTCACTCCAAAGTTTGTTTTTTGAGAAGTGCCTTGCAATGTGGGATTTTCCAACAGTTCTCGGTATGAGGCCCCAAGAGCACTTGCATCAGCAATGGCAGCAGGCACCAGCTCTAACGCAGAACAGCGGCGAGCTGCGTTTCACTTGAAGCCATGCCATGATTGTGTGGAAAGACTCGAAGCAGGAGCAGAGGGATCTGCAGCCAGTGCTCCTCTCCCCGTCCTCCGCGTGTGCATCTGCCCGGCTGAGTTGGTGCTCTGCCGGGTTTGCTGGCCCAGGTTGAGTCCCTCTCCCTGCCCTCCTCTGCCGGCACGGCTGCCCGAGAGTGTTTAGCAGCGAGCCTTGCCGAAGCTGCGCTCCCAGATGTGGGTCTGAGCCGGGGCAGCCGAGCCCGTGGGAGCTGGGGGGGTCAGACCCCCCGGCCAGGGCCGGACACCGGTGCTGCCGCTGGCTGTGCTAGGGCGAAGCAAATGGGAACCTCTTGCACCCAAAGCAAACAGAAAAGTTCTCATGGTTTTTCTGCAGGATGGTGGGTACTCCGGCAAATTCACTTCTTCAGCCTCGGGCTGTGTTGGAGACTTTCCTTAAGCTTATGATGACCAAATCCCTTTCAGATGTCCCTGGTTTGTGCCTTTTTCTCTTCCCCACCAGAAATTTTGCTTATTTCTGTTACCAAAACTGTTAAAGTTAAAAGGGCAGGCCTTGGGAAAAAAAGGCAATCTCCCTGGACACTGAGAAATAGCAGTGATCTAGAAAAGAAGGTTAAGAAAATGGCTGCTTTTTTTTATTTTCTAATTGCAATGTTTGGGGTGGGGCAGACACTGAAGACAAAAGAAAGCACATGGCTCTTGGAGTGGGGAAAAAACCCCTACAACTTGTGAATACTTTTCATCATCTTTTTCTGTTTGATTGCTTCACCTGAGCCCCTGAAATCAGGAGGGCAGGAACCCCCAGCCCCAAAGCGGGGGCTGCTTGGGGGGGAAAGGCTGGTGTTTGCTTTGGTGGACGGGGAGGGATGGAGGCGAGGGGAGCCAGGCTCCTGCTGGACCTCTCCTGGCCCGGGTCTGGCTGTGCCGCCGTGGAGCTCGGCTTTGTTTACAGTGTATCTGTGGTTGAATTACACCACATACAGTAATTCTCATCGCATTGCCAGTAATTTCACTGACTTACCAAGCAGGCATCATTTCCTGAAAGTCAGCCCTTGTACTTAGAGGAAGTAAGAGCACTCTCCTTCATGACTAAACACTATATGCAAATTTCCACAGGCTTAGGACAGACGCACTGTATGGCTGTCCGGTTTTCCTCCATTTTCACTCCTTTCTTCTGCTTGTTAATTTTTAAAAACGCTTGATGAGCTCTGTTCCTGGCTGTTGCTGCTATCGTGGTCATGAATGAAGACCTTTCTCCATTATACACTGAAAAATCTCACCTCGCTGCTTCATCCACGTCCTGCTCTGCCGACAGCAAACTGAATGCTGTTTTAAAATGTCCCAAATGCAGTTCTGGCTAAAGTTCCCATCTGTCTACAAGGTAATGCCTGATTTTTCTTTTTTTTTTTTTTTTTCTCCCTCCTCGGAATTCCTCGTGTGTTTTGTTTGTGAGGGTAGCCGGCTCCAACTGCTCCCCCAGGCTTGTGTGTCCCCCCTAATTTTTGCAATGGCAGCAAAGGTTTAGAGGCGCTGACTCTTGGTACAAGGCAGTGGGAGCAGATTTACTGTGCTGAAGATGTGATTTGTATTTTGCTGAAAGATGCATTACTTGGAGACTGTTCCTGTTGGTTAGAACTTGGTCACTAACTGCAAAACTTGGAGGAAAAGGAGCTGTGTGCAGAATTGATCGGTGTGTTTATGTAGTTGTAATGGCTTTCAGGAGTTTTATTTTTAAACCAGATGCTGGGTACAGAAAAGCAAGGGAAACGCTCACCAGTCAGAGCACTGAACCCTTAAGACTGCCAGTTTATTTCCCCATATTTAGAAAGACTTTGGGTTTTGGCAGCTAAAAGATTTTCTTTTAGTGATTGACTGCTTACATTGCAGCTGATAATTGTTGATTCTGTTTTTCCTGAAACATAATTTGCTTAGTCTGTAATTTTCAAGACACCAAATCTTTCTTGTCTGGCAATGTAGTTTCGTTTGTGTATGTATATTTGTGTGTACTGGTGTGTGTGTGTGTATATATATATAAAAAAATTATTTTTTTTAAAAAAACTCCTATCAACTCTGTGCTATGTAGTGGAGTAATCGATAGTTGCTGTGCAGAAGGAGTATTTGTTTCCTCTGTGTCTGGATTGTGAGCAAATGAATCATTTATGTTGATGGCTTGATGACCAAAAATATTTTTAGGATGCATGCTCCTTCTGTATTTAGACTTCACCTGTTCTTCCATTATTTTTAACAAAGGCACTGTTTTGACTAAAGGAACTGAGCTGTTTCCAGTGGCTGGGAGGAAAAGATTAAGTGTTTGGCTTGTTTTACTCTGCTTTTTTTCTGATCTTTTCTAGGGAGTTAAATCTTGGTTTTGTTAACTTTTCTGTTTTGGGATGACGGTAGAAATATCGTGTGCCATAGTAGCATCACCTGACGATTCATGCTCCGCTCTGGTGAGACCCTCCTGTGGTGCTGCGTCCAATTCTGGAGCCCTCAGCCCAGGACAGACATGGACCTGTAGGAGCTGGTCCAGAGGAGGCCACAAAAATGCTCGGGGGGTTGAACACCTCTCCTATGAGGACAGGCTGAGGGAGCTGGGGATGGAGAGAATGCATTCTTCAGCCTGGAGAAGAGAAGGCTCTGGGGAGACCTTAGAGCAGCCTTCCAGTACCTAAAGGGGCCTGAAAGAAGGCTGGGGAGGGACTTTTTAGCGGGCCTGTAGTGATAGGCCAAGGGGTAATGGTTTTAAACTGAAAGAGGGTAGATTCAGACTAGATATAAGGAAGAAATTTTTTATGCTGAAGGTGATGAAACACTGGCACAGGTTGCCCAGAGAGGTGGTGGATGCCCCATCCCTGGAAACGTTCAAGGTCAGGTTGGATGGGCCTCTGACCACCCTGATGTGGTTGAAGATGTCCCTGCTCATGGCAGGGGGAATAGACAAGGTGACCTTCAAAGGTCCCTTCCAACACAAACCCTTCCATGATTTACACTCACAGTTTCGAAGTCCAGCAAATGATTATCATTGCTTTATCAAGTTACTCACTGGAGCATCTTCTGATATGAAGATCGGACGATGATTTGTGATCCTCTATCTCCTGTTCTAGTATGTTGATGTTATCTTAACTTCAGTGTGAAAAAAGAACATGCTGGCGAGACCCACAGCCAGCCGCCGTGCATAGCCTCTGCATTGGCTGGCTGTTGACCCCTTATAAAACTCTCTATTAAGTGGTCACCCTGCTGTAAGGGAATCGCCCTTTCCCCATTTTATAGCGGGCTTCTATAGACTCCGTCTCTGATTTGAGCAGTTAGTTCTGAACTGTGTTTTCACAGCAGACTTCAAGGTCTCTGACTGTGTCCATCCTTCTGTAATGGGAGAAACTGGGAAAAGTCTGTGCTGTGAGATGCAGCGCTCGGGGCTGAGGTCTTCAGGCTCGTGCTTCACCCAGGTGTCTGCTGTCCTGGTGCAGAGGAGCGTTTAACAAAGGAGGCTGAAGAGATGGTGGCAAAGCTGGTCTGCCAGCCCCCTGCGGTAAAACTCTTGTACCAGTGATGATCTGCAACGTGCTGTCTGGATTTTGGTTGCAGGCTATGCTAAATTGGAGG
>NW_009617645.1:4283-6086 GCF_000690535.1 Cariama cristata | reverse complement strand
AAAAAACAAAAGTCTGACCCCCCCCCTCCCCAACCCCCCCGAAATCAAATAGCCTAGCTCCAGAAATAAAATTTACATAGTGAATGGTTGCAAAATAGCATTTGAAATATCCTGCCTTGTGGGATAACTTCCATCTGTTGTGGAAATTCAACTTCTACTGAAACATAAAATAAATGCTATTACTATAAAAACCTCTGATTTCCAATGAGAAAATTTTAAAATTCTTTTTAACCAATCTTAAACGGGGACAAAATAACTCACTTCAAATCCTGACGACTGAGATGGGTGATCTATCTAGAATGATTTCACTGAGCAGCTTCTCAAGCGTGTCAGACCATTCGGAAAGCAGAAGTAACGCTTTCCAGATCTGGGAGCTGGCTTTGCAGTCCCTCTGCTCAGCTCATTGCCCCTTTCCAGCACTTGCTGCACCTGTAACCTCCTCACTTGTCATGGTTTCTTGGGCCATCTCTGCTACCCCTAACATCATTGTCTTGATTTCAGCTGCTTCTGTCTGTGTGTGTCTGGGCTTGGCACCTGTTGGCTGAGGGTCTCTTCTGGCTGGGATCAGCTGTAACCGGTACCAGAGGGTCGGTGGGTCTGGCAGTGGCTTTATCCCGCTGAGGAAAGGAGTCTTTTTGCTCGCTCTGTTGTTTCATGAGCTGATGGTTTAGGTGATGATCCTTCCTTTCGCTTGAGGAGACTAGGGTAGCTGCTCCTGTTTGCTCCATTATAAACCAGCAGAGTAATTAGGCAAGGCAGAGTTTATAATGACGCAGGTTGTAGTTATCAATATGGCCTTGTATTAAACAATTACACTGTGTTGTATGTAAGCAAGGCTAAATTACTGGGGTTGCATTGTAAGCTCTTCAGGGTGGGGATCTAGCACGTTACTAGTTTTAGTGCTCTTTAGATAATGTAATTAGGTAAGACAAATAGGAGACTGAAAATTTGTGACTAATGTCTCGTAATAGTGCAAGAGGATGGGATCAGTGAAGTCATTTCCAGGACTAATATTCTCTTCCTCCTGACTTGGAGGCTAATTTCCTCTTCCCCATTTCAGTCCAGTGCCCCGAGCAGAGGGAGTGGTGGTAGGGCTGGAGCCTTTGCTGGGGGACTGAAGGAAAGGCTCAGGAAGACATGGAGTGCTTGCTGGGGTGTCCCGGGTTGTGTTACAGCGCTTCCGCACGTCCCGTTGCTGTTCCAGCCCAGCACTTTCCTGTCTTTGGGACCCTAATGTGCAATGGCTGTTCTGGTCTGCTCGACAGCCTTCTTGCTGTCATGCCTGCGTGTTTGCAGACCTTTCCTCCTGAATCGACTTCTGTCAGTGGTATTTGCAAGTGAATAAAACCTGCACAGAAGTATCTCTCTGTAGCTCAGCTATGAGTTGGATTGGGGATCTGAGACCATCCAGCTCCGTGAGATGCTGCTGCTGCTGTCCCTGGGTGGTGAAGCCCTCGAGTGAAACCCTGTCAGTTAGATGCTGAAATGGATTCACATAACAAAGTTTTTCATAATGAAAATAACAAAAAATCCCTGGCTAAACAAAGCTGGGTTTGCCTTGCAACTCCAGACTTTTGGTTTAGCTCTTTCTTGTCTGTAGCGCAGTATCTCCCAGGTCTGCCTGTCCTTGAGAGAAGAAAAACATGCTTCTCCTCTCAGCATGCAGATAACAAATGCCTTTCATCTTTTAGATTTAAAACCAAGGATGATGATGTCTCCTCTTGCTTGTAACGAATAGGAACTAGTTCTTGCACCTCCTCATGTGAGCTGAGCTCTGGGCTCGTTGGGAGCAAGCCTCCGCTC
>NW_009617645.1:0-4272 GCF_000690535.1 Cariama cristata | reverse complement strand
CATGACCCATGCGAGCTGGCCAGCCCCGAGCTGTGCTTTTTTTAGGTTTGCATTCGGGATCTCTCGAGGCACCTCTGAAAAGCAGCAGGGCTGTGTCTCGGGCCCAACCACTTAACCAGTCGTTGTTTGCTGCGTATGGTCAGAGCACATGCACCATCACGGATTTCGGTGGGAGTGTCGTGGTTTCAGGAGCTGTTTGTGTTACCGTGTTGTGGTGGGTGCTCAAAGAAGATAATAGTTGTTGTTTCTAGTGCTGAACCTCTTGATATCAGTCTGTATTTATCCTCTGTGTAGTATCTGGGCTGTCAGACACCCTAAGCAGAGTTTCCAGCTGCTTTGAGTCCTCTGCTTGCTGCCTATGTCCATTGTATCAGGTACCAGAGCAGACGGGTGAAGGGACAGTCCATCTGCATGTCCATCTCTCTCTTCCTCCTTTCTGGGAATGACCAGAAAAGTTGCTACAAAAGTGATGTAATATGTTTTATAACAGGCGTAATAGGAAAGAGCAGTGTTAGGTGATTGTTAAACTTGCTTCCTAAGCCACAGCAAGCCCAGATGTCAATGCTCTCTGCTTCACCCGTGTCCTGACTGGATCTGAAGAGGTGTGGTAGCACGGGAGCATAGATCGTGGTGACAGTCTGGAGGGTGTTGAACTCCTGCAGCGCTTGTTCTTGGGATCGTGAGTCAGAGGAGGAAGCAGAAGGGTGGGGAGGACAGCAAGGGGAGACGGTGGCTTGTTTCGGCAGCACGGTGGTTCGAGGCAATCGGCAAGTGTCTCAGCGGAGGACTGGAAGGTTGAGAGAGGCTGCCAACCTTGGGAGGTGGGAGCTAACGGGGAAAAAACATCTCAGTAGCATGAGGAATGTTAGCTTGAATCCCACATATACTGCCCATACAGTTCTCTAGATCAGGAGCTTAAGGCTGTGGGAGGCAGACAGGCAGGTTGCTGCGGGATGCACAAGGCACTTGCTGTGGCCAAGAAAGGCCATATTTCCCCAAGTGTTTTCCTGCTTTCTCAGCTGTGAAAGAGTCCCATTTCCAGAGATTACTTAATTCTGAGATGATAAATCTAAACGCCTGCTTCAGTCTCTGAAAAAGCGTTGGTTTCTGGGTAATCCTAAAATAGCCACAGAAATATCAAGAGTAAGAGCGGCACAGGAAGCGCTGCCCGTCCGCTGTTGTGCAAGGAGCAGCGGTGTCACACATCAGCACGAGTACCCGGTGCGAGCAGGAGGTGTCCCGCATAGCAGTACCACCCTGGTAGCACAGCCTAATGAACAGCCCTGTCTCGTTAGGCCTTTGTGTCCCCCCGGTTGGTATTTGAAGAATACGAGCTTTACACATCGTGCCCGCAATCTCTGTTACTGCTTGCCTTCACTTGAGTGCATCGATGCTCTTGCACAGCTGCCAGCAGCTGCAGCTATGGCTTCAGAGGAGAGACTGTCCTCTTGGGGGCCAAACGAGACATATCTGGGAAGAAGGTGAAGGGAACGTGTCCCGATGGTTTTGAACACTGCAAACCTGTAACTTTTGATAGCGATCGGGCAGGGGGGAGTCTGACCCAGCACTTGGCCTGAAGCCCTTAGGAACAGCGCAAGCAGGCTCAGCTGTTCATGATTTTATGTCAGGCAGGGCTAAGTGACTTTTAAAAATCTTTGGCTGCCTTTCTGTCTTGTAGTAGGAAATTGGCCCTTAACTGGAAATGAACAGTGATTTCTCCTCGTATCAGACCCTGTGGCTCTCCTGGCAGCTGCGCTGCGGTATTATCACACTCATTTGGTTATCTGGCCTAGCGGAGAGCTGGAGCTGGCTGTGTGCTGGCAAACCCGACCCTTGTGCAGAACCACGGAACCGATCTGGGTTGGCAGAGTCCTGTGGGGCACCAAGAAAGACCTGTTGGTCTCTCAGCCTCTCCCTCTGGGACAGAGGCTCGTCTCCAGCAGGACCTGTGCGCTGGAGCTTGGTGTTTGGAAGTATGTTGCTCTTCAGTAAACAGCAGACAAAGTTTTTCTGCTTTGAAAAAGTTTGGAAGTGGTATTTGATGTGGAGGGAGAGCTGAGGTGATGCGAGGGCTTCAGGGAAGGTGCGGTGATCTGTGCCAGAGCTAAGGATGTAGAGTAAGAACTGCTTTTTGGCTATTGGTTCTTGCTACCTGAAATTTGAAGAACCAGATGAGGAATTGATGGTAGGGAGGGGTTTGAAGTCTCTTTCTGAGCTAGAGTCCGTGTGACTCAAACCAACATCATCACTGGGTTGGCACAAAATGAAACAATTGTAAGCCATCTCAGCACAGGCAGCAGAAATTGAGCAAGGGCAGAGCCTGATCCTTGTCACCGAAGCACATTCTCTTCTTGTCCGGACTGAGGCATGCCCTTGGGAAAAACATTGGTAGATTTGCCAAGATTTATCTAGATGCAAATCCAGATGACGTTAGCACTCCTTCCCCCCTGCTCCTGGCAGCCTCGTTTGTGCAGAACCTGGCATGAGGAGACTAATTTTTTCCAAAGCCTCCAGGTATTGCTGTGTTACAAATTGCAATGAAACAGCCATGTCATTATCAGGTGTAGCTGGTACTCTATGGGCTTCTGTGAATGAATGAAATTCTTGAATCCTTCAAGTGTTAGGCTGAGGACTTTTCACCCCTCAGCAGTCTTTTTAATCAAATGTAAAGTTGAGGTCACTGGTGTCTTGTTGAATGCTCATTTCTTCCACTCCTCTGTACGTAGAGATGCGCACAGTCTGAGTTAGTCTTGAACATCTACCGGCACTTCTGTCCAGTCAAGTTTTTTCCTACTTTTTTAAGAAACTGAGATTTTTTAAACAGCTGCTTAGAGCATGTCCTCGTTTACAAGTTAATTTCTAAGTTTTATGAAGCATGAAGTAACAGAGCTGCTCATTTAATAGCAAGAAATTAAAACTTCCTGGATGAGTAGGTGTGACAAAGGAGCTCTCTGGTCTTCTCATCCTGCCTCCTCTAACTGTGGTCATTTCTCCATTTCAGGATTCTTCATACCTCGATGAGCTCTCCAATAACAACTCCCTCTTCTCGTCCCCTGCGGATTCCCTCTCTGACATTGCGGATCCTAAGGACTTCTTGCCTGCTGATAGTCTGAACCACGTGCCAACAATATGGGATGTAAACACACCGCAGCAGAACCAAATAGAGGTACAGGCTGCTCCTCTTCCATCCTCCCCATCAGACAATAAATACCTTAGGCTTCATCCTGTGGTATTTTTCACCAAGGAATTGAGAAACCGACCCAATTCCCTACAGGGGTGAAGTTGCAGTATGATGATGTTGTTTTGCTGTTACCAGCTTCACTTGGGGAGGGAAGGGGCGAAATGATTACACATACTTTAGTCTCCTGGAAGCAGGAGAGAATCTGGACATCCTCAAAGGGGTACGTGCGCTCTTTCAGAGTGTGGCACAGGCACTAACTGTGGCAAGTAGGTGCATCATGAAGATGATGTACCCCTGAAACATTCAGCAGGTCCAGAGTAGCCTGCAGCAGGGTGCTCAGGACTGCTGAAGAGATGGACTCCAGGAAAAACACCGCGACATAGATCATTAGCTGTCCCCAGCAGCAGCAGCCACCACTTGTTTATTCTCCATGGCAAATATTTTAGTAACAATGACTGAAAAACAAACTCTGTCTCAATTTAAGACTGTTTGTGTTTACTTTGTGAGTCCAAGTCCCTGCAAGCTTTTACATCTCTGAGTTTTCCTGGGTGTGTGATCTCCCGGCAGTCCCACAGCAACATGTGGTTCTGTGCATTTTTACCAGCCTTCTGCCATCTGTTTTCCCTCATCTGTTGGACTGATTACTCACTATTGCACAACCTGGTATCAGTCACTACGGGTAGCCACCAGATTTGGTGGTTGGTGGAACCGATATCATATGCATCTGCTGAATCTCTGGATCTCAGCTCTCACAGTAAATGCCCAGCCATGCAGTAGGTTTCCTTTGTAGGTCATTCTCGTAGGAAGACTGTGAGGGAAAAACATTCAGCATGAATACCCCAGAAGGCAATCTGGCATGCCATGCTTTAGTCACTGTTGTATTTTGAGGTTCTGTTGCGTTTAGAGGCTGCATTTTGCAGTTACTTGTGTGTCTGACTATTTCCATGAAGAAAGCTGGCTGTTTGTCACAGCTTGGAAGTAAGAGTCTTGGCAACCGTTCTGCTTTGAAATGGTGCTGCTGTGTGGCTCAGTGACAGGTTGGGCATTGAAGGAGCGTTGCTTGGTGGTGTCACCGTTTAAGGCTGGGCCGG
>NW_009617644.1:11976-14031 GCF_000690535.1 Cariama cristata | reverse complement strand
TGTTCAGGTTCCTCAGGTGGTCGCGAACTTAATCTTCTCCCACAGTGGGAGGGATTTTGCTTCCCCAGCTCGCATTGTGGGGTCCATTCACTTGAGAGGTGTTGGATGAGAGCTTGCCAGTGAAGACCGAGGCAAAAAAGCTGCTGAGACTTCAGCTTTTTCCTCGTCCGTTACTAACAGCTCCCCTGCCCTGCTCATGAGAGGGGGTACATTCTCTTTGACTTTCCTCTTCTGATTGACATACCTATAGAAGCCCTTCTTGTTATTCTTTGCATCCCTCACCAGTTTATCTCCAGCTGTGCCTTGGCCTTCTTGACCCCATCTCTGCACAACCGGGCAGCTTCTCTATACTCCTCCCAGGATACCTGTCCTTGCCTCCACTGCCTATACATTTCCTTCTTGGCCTTTAGTTTGGCCAGCAGATCTCAAATCAGCCATGCTGGCCTCTTGCCTTGCTTACTCGCTTTCTTTCTCCTGGGGATCGCAAGCTCCTGCGCTCTATAGAAGATTTCCTTAAATATCTGCCACCTTTGCTCTGCTCCCTTGTCCCTGAGGGCAGTTTCCCAGGGGGTCCTGTTAACTCCTTGAAGAGCTGGTAGTTGGCCTTCCTAAAATTCAGGGTCTTGACTTTACTCTTTGCCTGACCCACATCCCTCTGGAATCATTAAGGAAAATTGAAAAATGAACATTTTAAGAGGTATTTATTTTTGTATGTATGTTATTTATGGATTCAGGCTAGAGGTGAGCAAACAAAATAATATACAGGAGGTTAGATTCAGAATTTTCCAGTTTGTATATGCCTTCACAAAACAAATCGTGACTTACTTACCCTTGACCTAGCCTAGGTGTTGTTATTCTTTCCCTTCAGGCTATGCCAGGCAGCCTGTTCTAACACTACATGATTGTTATCTAGCTAATTTATACCATTGCCTGATTAATTTATTTATTGATTTTAAATCCTCCTTGTTGAAGCCTTTCTTCAAAAACCATAGCTTCGGGTACTGACATTAAAAGCAGTGAGGAACAAACTAAGTTTATAACTGTGTGTTCCATGCTGGGTTAACCTTGATCCTAGATAGAAAGCATGAGGAGATGTAGAAACCAAGATTTTCATCTGTATAAATGAAGATTTTTAATCTGGGGTAGATTATGTAGGAGAAATAGAGAAAGGAGTTATCAGCAAGATTATTGGAGAGAGAATTATCCAAGTAGCCTGAAAACCACTTCAATTTAATAAAGAAGGGAATGAAAACTGAATGTAATATTTGTAGAAGCCAATGAAACAGAGGGAGTTTTGGGCAATCCATGCAAAGGATACGAGAGGAAAGGGGGCAAATATAAACACAAAGCACTGCCTTCTAGAACTAAGACTGAGTTGCAGTTCCGTCTATTTTGATACTCAAAGGTTTCTTGTAAACTGCTCAAATTCATATTGAATCACACCTTCGGTTTGGTCTCAGTTGGAGTGTAAGGTCTTATTTGCAACTTTGAATAGAAAGTATTAGAGCAATGTGTTTTACATTAGTTTTAGAACTATGTATATAGTCCCAATATTCTGTTCTGAAAACTTCAGCAGAGACTGAACTTGTTTAATCTGTTTTCAGACTGGTGTGAAGGCTTTGAAGTTGTGACCTCTGCTTTGCTTGTGTACATGCAGAGGATTTACCTGATACAGGTTTACATCTTCTCTTTGGGGTGTGGAATTCTGCGAGACTCCGGGAGACATGAGTGATAATGAGGGGCATATAGCTTGAGGTAAAACAATTGACATTTACATTTTGGCAAGTCTGTCCGGAACTGTAAGAAGCTTAAGAGGCAACAGTGCCTGGTGTGACATTCCTAGTGGAGAAATACCTGATAATATCTAGAAGTGTTGCCTCTGCCCACTGTCTTCATGCAGATGAATGAATTTTGGTCCAAACACTTCATGTTACCTCTTCCAGATGCTGAATTTGGCAATATTTTACTTTGACTTACTCACTTTTTAGTATCACTTTGTTGGGTGCCTTACAATAGAGAATTACAAGTCAAGAGTCATTATTAATGCTCTCCAAA
>NW_009617644.1:3362-11945 GCF_000690535.1 Cariama cristata | reverse complement strand
AGAGTGTGTTAAGTCACTTGCATCCATCATCTGACCTTAAACATCAGATTACAGTACGACTTCCCTTGACTGCTAAGTAAGCCTTGACTGGTTCTGGAGTCATGATATTTTTGTGACACTTCATTCTAGTAACACTACTATATTATTATAGTAATGATGCTTATTTTTGCACTTAGCAGCAAAGCTTATAAACATTGAAAAGGCAAAGGTAGATGTTTGTTTCCTTGGAAAATTCATACCACATCCTGTCGCAGCTGATCATTCTTTCACAGTATATTACCCAAATCAGTTAACTGCTATATCATTGAAATTTGAGAATAACTTGAACAATGTATGTCCATGTCAAGGGTAAGAATAAAATTTCTTGCAGGAAAGGAAAATTGTTTTCCTGTAAAAATGTTGCACTTCTAACTTAAAAGGTAACTGCCTTTTAAAAATAGCTGATATGAAACAGAGCAAGGAGAATCTGGCAGGTCACTGGAAAGAAAGTTAGGAATGGAAAATATCTGAGAGGAAGGGTAGGGAAGTGTTCATATGTAGGAGGTACTCAGTGGTGCAGTTACTTTGAGTCAACTGTAATTTTAGTTCATGGATTAGTTGCATTGCCAGAACCCTAAATAATTGCTTAATTCACAGTTGTCTATGTGATTTTAAGCTACTGGCCCAGGTCGTTCTAGGATTTTTAAAAATCAAATGATAAAATATGGCATTTACTCCTGGGATAACTTTTAAAAACCTCATTTTTTTCTGTTGGCAATTACATATTTAGAAAGCCATCTCACTCTGCACAAGGAATCAGGTCTTCTTTTGTTTTTCAGTCATGAACAACCCACGTGTCTGCAATCTCATGGTAAAATACCAGACATTTAAATTTTCAAGGAGTATGGATTTGTCCATAGAGGCATTATGTATAAGAAAAGTATGTTATTTTCAATTTCAGAGCATCTCTAGGATAACTCCCCCACAACTTTCTTTAAAGATTACTCTGAATGTAATCGTCATGGTGCATCTTTTCAAGGGAATTAGCGTATTTTTTTTTTGTACCTGTGAGCCTCTCTGTGCAGATCTGTCTGTGTTCCTTTACCTTGAATGTAGGCTTTGAAAACTGTTGATGGAGGATATATTAAAGGCTTTTGGAGACAGTAAAACAATACTTCTCTGTTCACAGAACATTAAGTCATTCTAAAAGTCTTATTTCAATTCCAGAGTGTTCATTACCTATAGTGACATAAATCTGCAGCTCCTTAATTTTCCTCACATTCAAGAAGCAGTTGCAAAGTTCCTTCTCTCTTCTGTTGTTAGTAATGGTTCATACCATTATTTTGTTTTGCATATAACCACATTCTAAGACAAGGTACATTTAAAAGTTATTGGTATGTTGGGAGAGAATACAGTGCTTATAATCATCATACCTTTAAGGAAAAGTCTGCAGCTTCTGTATTTTACAAAAAAATGTTTCTAGTATGGCATAGCACTCTCATAAATACACATTAAACTCCAAATCCAAGCTGGATGTAAATTATGCCTGTTCAATGGAAAATTAGGATTTGGCCAATTTGTCCCTTCTACAACTCCACTAACTAGGTGATTCTGGTTGTCTTTTTTCTTGTTCCCAATTAAAATGTTTTGGTGTCAAAAGGGCACTATTAAAAGACAACTACAGTCTCATTAATTATGGATGTTGTGTTAGGACTCATGCTATGCACCTGTCGCAGCTTAAAGAAAAGTGTAGCATAAACAGTCCCATTTCTTATGTTTGATTCTTATACAAATAAGAAAATTTATTCCCTAGACTCTTATATTACTACATGCAATGCTGCCATAGTCATTTAGAGACCCTCAAGATATGCAGGAAAAATGAGCGAAGAGGTTAAAGATAGCGGATTTTAAAATTCAGCCTATCTAGTTCCTGTGAGCACAGAAGAGGCACACAGACTGGCTCAATAAAGTAGACAAAGTAAATTCTAAAATACTGTGCCTTTTTTTTTTGGGGAGGGGGCACATCTTATAGAAAAACATTCTGCAAAGCATCAGCCTTGCTGTGATGTTTAGGATGGTTAGCGGCACTGTCTCTGGATCCCAGTCCTGTGTGTATGTGTGAAATGTACAGCTTTTTTTTTCAGGAATTTGCCTTCTCTCACAGAAACGTCATCTGATGTTTGAGATCCGGGAGCTCATTATGCTTGGCAGTAGATTTTTTTGCTTTCTTTTGTTAATGTGTTACTGTCCTAGAGGAATCACTATGGTGACAGTGCAAGTTACGTTATTGGAGAAAACCTTCAGCTGGAAATGCATTCAGAGATGTTTTTTAACTACTGAGTAGGAGCTGGATAAACAAAGTAAATTTCTTGAAAGGGGAGGCTATGTTACAAAACCAAATAGATAAAAAGTCCTGTTCAAATGAAAGAGGGGTAATTTCAAAGGAATTCTGTATCTTTGAGTATCAGCCCCCAAAGTCTGTCTTTGTAACTAACACGCTGACTTACAATGAAGGCAATGCAAGACTTCACTCTGTTAGAGAAAGAGAATCATTCCTCTGACATCACTATGATTGTGGGAGAACTGTAACAATGTTTAGCATTTGCAAATATGTTCAAAGCACAAGCTAACCTTTCAACAGTGCTAGGATGTACTACTTTTGTGTCAACTGTTGGCCTATTTACTTGATGGTGAAGCTAAGGTACATTCATGTTGCATTGACTGTGGGTCCCCCCAGACAACTTGAACTAGTTTGGGTACTGCTAAACGCAGTGTTTTCCTGTAGCTCTGGGCAGCCTTATAGCCAGGATTTTTACATGTGTTTTTGGGCAGATTTTTGCATTCTGTGCTAAATACTGTGCAGTGATATCCACAGTTAGGCAAGGTACGTCTGCATGAACAGGAGGCATTAGACTGGAGACATGCCCTAAAACATGATGCAGAAGAGCCTTGGCTAAGTGAAACCTAAAGCTGAAGTTTGCATCAGATCTTGGATACATGAACAGAACTTATCATCTTCCAAATTCAGAAAATAATTGATAAGTAAATACTGGTACACACTCTGAACTGAGATAACTCTCCTCATTTGAGAATTTATCCCTTTCTAATTTAGAAGAGTTTTATCCTGGAAGCAACAATCAGTTCACCTGGTCTTGAGCTCCCGATGCAGTACTTATTTCTTCAGTATCAGTGCCCTCTGGGGTAGCCTGCTTTATCTTCTGTTCCTAGTACTTTACCTTAGTCAGTGTGGAGACTGTTAGTTAGTGAGGAAACTGAAGACCCATAGTCCCACCTTCTTATCTGCTGTTCAGCTTCTTTACCTCTCAGAAGTGTGAACATTTCCTATGGTCCTTTGATCAGAGGTTGATAGGATATTTTTCTGTTTAGCAAGAGATACGCTGTGAGAAGGTACCTTGTGCCTTCCTTTTTCTTCAGCCCTACCATATATGCATTGTCAAACTGCAAGCATAATCCAATCAAAAACAGTTAAAGCTCTCTTCTTGGCTGTGCATACCAGTACAGTCCCAAAAAACTTAAATACAGAAATAAACTGGCTTGCTGTTTTCATTTCCAATAAGAGTTTGCTAGCTGATTTGCTCCCACATACATATCCCTCCCCAGTTTTAAAAGTATTTTTTGCTTAAAAGCCATTATAACTGATTTTCCACTGAGACCAAATCACAAACATAATTACATTCCAAATGTTCTTCATTGTTCAGGCTCTTTCTGGAAACAGCTAAAAAGTTTACATTCTCAAAGGAGACAGAGAATAAAGGGGAACTGTACGTTATACAGATTTGGCATCACAGTGCTGAGAATGTTTTTTAAATGCTACTTGGACAAGCATAACACAAAGGATGTGTTGCCAGATTGTTGCTGAAATTTTTATGATGTCTAAGCACCAAACATTTTTTAACCCATTACAAGACTACAAGGTTCAGATTGTGCCATGGAGAACTTGCTGCAATTTCTTCCATAACATGCTGAAACTCAGTATTTCCTATCTTTTTGATTGCACACTCCATCTTATCTTTGGCCTGTTAATGGATAGTATGAGACATCTTGAGTAGGGAGGATTATCAGCTGTAACAGATTGTCATTTTAGCTGTACAACTTTTCAGTGAAATTCTCAGTGCATTATCCGAGATGGTGATAACTGTGCTTCTAGTTCAAATTACAGTTGTGCAAAAGTTTGATTCCCTGGGAATGTAAAGCTGCCTTAGTGTTTGGGGTAGTTTTAACCCTCTGCATATTTACATGTCCTGACCTTGAAAATCATACTCACTTGATTATTTCAGTTTATGTAAGCATGCTGAGAAAATAGGCAAGGAGGACAGTGTAGCAGGAAGTATGGCCTGATGGAAAGGCAAGGAAGGAAATTCAGTATTGAGATTGTGAGAAGCAAACGAATTAGATAGCGTAAGGCAGATAAGAAGAATTTTCTGGACCAGAAGGCTCATTAACCAATACACTCTGGAGAGTGCAGTGAGGAGAAATAGGAAATAGTGCGTTTCGCTATCTGGTCAGACAAATGCAACAGAATGTGATTGCGACTTGGAGGAAGCAAAAAAGGAATAAGTGAGGTTGATGCTGTGTAATGGCAATGGTAATAACTTGTCAATGAACTGTGACAAAAGATTTATTTTTAATAAATTAGAAATGTGTGAAGCTTGTGTTGCCCCCTTCTGTGTAATGCAACACGTGTTCCTAACACAATGGTGTTAATCCCAGATGATTTTGACTTAAGTACAGTAAAAATTATTGTTGAAGAAAAGCGGGATCTGAAATTAGGTTCTAAATAATACAGTGTCTTGATAACTAGCCATGAAACCAAATAAGAAGGTTTGTTCCTAAATCCAGCATGAGTGTGGCATGTTCTTAGAGCTGGTCTAAAGCTGGCATGTGGTGATATGATATATGTTCTTAAATGTATTTTTACATGAACATATGGACAGTTGACTAGTAATACTGCCATAGGAGAATATGACATGCAGAACAAGCCAGTTTTGCCCTATATATTACATGCATATAATGCATATGCAATGCATGTAATTATATGCACAAAACAACATGAGTATGTTATACATTATTTTTAATGTAAACACTGTCTTAGTGCTAAGTATTTATAAAATTTAATTTTAATTTAATTTAAGTACTTTTAACACTTACTAACTTCATTTAGTTTTCACTGAAAATTTCTGAGTATGGATATTAATATATTTATTAACATGTATGCAGATCACTCTGTTCCTAAGATACAAGAGTTAGTGTTGGGTGAGCAGCAGACAAGTAAGTATTTGAATATTAACAGGAGAATGCAAAGGATCTATGCAAGTTCATCTTTCCACCTAGATGACTAGGATATACCTGTAAAGCTAGTTAAATCTTATCTACAAATAATTTTCCCAATACAACACATCAGCTCTTCGATATAGCTGAGAAGTTTTTCTGCCATTAGACAACGCTTCAGAGCCACCTTCCATTTGGGCTTAATCCCCAAGCTGGGATAAGGCACGTTTCCTCTCTTCTTTTTCTGATGAGAGAAATGAAAGAATTACTTCAAATATCAGTTATAAATCTGTGAGAAAAGAGAACTCTAAAAACATACATCTTCCCACCTACAAACAGGAAGCAATATTGCTGTAAGTAACATAAAGAAATAGAAAGGAATGAAAGCTTGGAAGTATATAGGAAAATTAAAACAAAAATTTGAACTAAAATTATGTGAAACTTTAACTTTCTCTATAAATTTTGTAAAACTAAATTTGGGGGGGGGGTGGGGGGGGGGGAAATGCATGCAGAGTTATTTAGAGGGAAAACTTACAATCAAGAAAAATCACTCTTTGTTTTCCGCTCTGGTAGTTGAAAATCTTAGTTCTTTACATTGAAGGGAAAAAAAAAAAATATCAAAACATATTGTTTCAGAAATCCTCCCAAATTTACATTTCTTGAGTATCTGAAATTACATTAACTTTGATATGCGGCAGTTTTAAGGAGTGCTGGAGGGGAAAAAAACCTGCTTACTGGAAGATAATTCTTACAGTTTACACAGTAGCTGTCGCTTCACATGATACACAGCCCACACTTTCACAGCACAATGACATGCAATAATAACCATGTAAACTAGTAAATCCTAGAAGCATTTTGACATAAACTTCTCAGATTGTGGTTTGCTGAAGAGGAAGATAAAGTTCAACTTGACCTTTCAATGACTCATACAATATCATACCTGAATCCTTCCAGACACTGGAGTCTTGCATTACAGAATACATTTTATCAAATGTGAAAGGAAAAATTTAAACTTATATGTATATATTAAGACAAACAGAGCTTTTTCAAACATATATCTTAAGGTTTTGCCCTTTACAGAGAAGTTTGCTTTTTTATCACTTTTAAATACGAACTGGGAAAACAGAAGATTGAAAACTGCTATGATGCTAAATAATTAGCCATAGAAAAGCATGAACATGGCTAATTACTTATACTAGAAACAGCAAGAATATTGAAAAGAAGCCTTTAATTTTTAATAAAACAATTCAAGGAACTACTGCTTCTTGTATACTTATTTGTTATAATCAGTACACGTCTCCCATATGCAATAATGAAGAGGTCGTGTGTTACAAAGGTGGAACATGGAGATAGTTCAAAGTTGGTAATCAAAATAAAGAAAACCGATAGCATACCTGCATCACAAAAGATTTTTAACCTTTGGACAAGTACTAGGGTAGAATTGCATGGAATCTTCATTACTTAATTACTTCTGAGAGCTGTAAATTGCATACCTATAAGCGGTAATATGACACAGCACTTTTATACCAGTAATTGATATAAAATGTGTTGGGCTGCAATCCAGGAAAACAGATTGCTCTCTTGCAGCACTCAGCTTGGAATGGTGGTACATTTCCTCACCAAGGAAACAAACACATAAAAATCATATGTGAGAATTTAATTTGGATAACAGAGCTCTTCCATTGTAGTTAGGCTTGACCACAAGGGGTGATAAAAATACTTTGCAAGATATAACTACATCCCCTAAAAGGAAAAGGAGTAGATCTTTAAAAAAAATCAACAAAATAAAGGCCATAAGAAAGCACAGAGAGAGGTAACTCATACAGATTCTGATAGTGGGATGCAACCTAAAACAAGAACCAAGTGATTGGAATTTGCTCGTTTTTTTAAAAAAAAAAAAAAGAAAAGGTATAAAAGTGAACATAAATGAAGTATTGGGAAAATTACCTCAAAGTCTGCAAAAAGAGCAGACTTAGGGGAGAGGAGAAAAAAAAGATAAATTGGGAAAAAAAGAATCAACAAAACAAAAGAAGCCACTTTTCTTTTTACAAGGCTCTGTTTCTCTGTCTCCATTAACTTTTATTTTTATATCATCCCTTTTTTCTTTTCTATCAGTTGAATAACTTTGACTCTACCAAGTTTCCACCCCCTATCAAAGTTTCAAACTATTGGTAATTAGATTTCATTCTGTCCTGGTTTGACTAAAATAGGACTATTTGTCCTTTCAGTAGATTATTTTTTCTTTCAGTTAAGTTGCTTCCAAGTAAATGCACTTTCTGAAGTTAGCTACCTGTAAGGCTAGGTGGGCACTTAAAGCAGAGGGTGGATGCTCTCTATTAACCCCTTCCATCCTCCAGAGCGAAAGAAAGGAGAAAATCAAGAGAAACTTGAGGGTTGGAAAACTAAAACTACTTTAATAAAACAGTAATAATGAAAAAGAGTATAATAATATTAGTACTAATACTACCAGTAAGAGAAATAAAAGGAAAAATACACAAAACCAATATTGAGCTTCCCAATGACGGTCAGAGAATTGCAGGCCATGATGGCTACTACTGCTGCTGCGGCAGGGTGGGCACTGGGGTGTCCTGGACTGGACTCTGCAGCCGACAGGAACTGGATTCAAGAATGCACAGATCAGGGTTGGAGGCAGGAGAGCAAGCAGGGTCCCACAGGGATGCCGGCCGTCAAAGAAGAGAGACCAGCTACCGTGGACTCTGAGCTTTATACTGAATCTGAAGTGTATGGGATGGAATACCTTGTTGGTGAGCTTTTGATCACCTGTCTTGTTTGCACTTTTCCACAGGTGTGACCTTTTCACTGCTTTTCACTTGTTTAACTTCAGAGAGCCATCAGTGACCTTGGTTCCCATAGGAATAAGTATAAATGTGGGCCTTTCTGCATACCAATCCCACTGTTACTTCAGTAACAACTATAAACATCAAGCATTATCAATTCTGAAAGCAGACACTGTCTGAAAAACATGTAGTGAAAAAGCGCATTTACTTAGCAGAAACTTAACGGAAAGTAAAAAAATCTACTGAAAGGAGAAATAGTCCTGTTCTAGCCAAATCAGGACATGTTTAAATATAAACCAGGATGGAATCCTTCTGTCTCTCTTGAAGAAGAGCTGAGGGAAGCACAAAGCCCATATATTTCATTGTTCTCGATAGGTGGTTTAGTCCTCCACCAGCATAATGCTGACCTTGTCTTTACTGTTAAAATGCCCTGAGGCTTGTACCTTGTAGGACAAATGTGCAAGAATCACCCAGTTAGAATTAGCCCCCAAAAGAAACATGAACTCTCAGAGCTGTA
>NW_009617644.1:0-3330 GCF_000690535.1 Cariama cristata | reverse complement strand
CCCCCCCCCCCCCCCCCAAACTTAGAAGTCTTCATCCAGCTGCTGAATTCCAGGGTCGTTAAATCCGTATTTGACGTTAAACTGGAGGCACCCACATTTCTGCTTCTTCACATGCCTGGAATTGCTATATTCTTGTCTGTACAGAGAGAAACAACATCCAACCTAAGTACCCTTACATGAGCCCAGCCTGGCACTGGTACTCTGGTGGGTTGGCCCTCATCAGTATCCAAACACCGACTCAGTCTGTTCCTCACTCCCCTCTCCTGGAGGATGGGAAGAAAAATAGAACAAAGTTGTAAAGTCTCATGCATGAAGAGAATGACAGTTTAATAAGAAAAGCAAAAGCTGCATGTGCAACCAAAGCAAAAAGCGAAAATCATCCACCACTTCCTATCAGCGGGCAGATGTTCAGCTACCTCTTGGAAAGCAGGGTCTCAGCATATGTAACTACTCTTGGGAAGACAGATGCTGTAACTCTGAATGTTGTCCCTTCCTCTTCCTTTCCCTCAGATTTTACTGGTAAGCGCAGCGTCATATGTTATGGAATATCTCTTCAGTCAGCTGGAGTCAGCTGTGTCCCCTCCCAGGCTCTTGACCACCCCCATCCTACTGACTTTTTTGGGGAAGTAAGGAGAGAAAGACTTGATGCTGTGCGAGCCCTTTTCAGTAAGAAGCAAAACATTGGAGTGTTATCAACACTGTTTAAGGCACAAATGCAAAGCACAACACTATATGGGCTGCTATGAATAAAGTTAGTTTCTGAACTTCATTCCAGACAGACCCACTACAGAGGCTTGAAACCATGACCCACAGTAATTTGCTTCTAACAATATTCTGATTTCTCTTACACTGTTTTAAGCCTGGCTAATAATGATGATGAGGTCTAGCATTTAACACATCCAGCTTAGTCATGAGCAAGTATCTAATGTTTTAAAAGCATGGAATAAAATACAACACCTTCAAATGAATACTGTAATTACCCTGTGCAATAGGAATGGTGCAGGGCGATTTCTTGCATATGCTCTCTGTTTTTCTCCAGTTCTTCAGACTGCCAAACTTCTTCTCGCTCCTGTGTAGAGCAACCTACAACCTGACATTTTTATTGGGAGGTATGGCCTTTATTAAGCAGCAGAGAAGGGAATTGAATCTGTCTCCTGCTTTGTGTGTATACTGAAAGATACTGTCCTGACTTGCATCTGAAACTTGGATCGAATTTATGGTGGAGGGTAAAAATAAAAAATCCAGGACATTAAATTTTCACCAGGGGCCAAGTACCTAAAAATTGTGTGTAGAAATATGTAATATTTGAAACTTTTTTCCTGCATCTTAGTTTTCGTCTCTTTAGTATATTTTTTTGAGCTTCAGATGAAAGGAGAATGTTTTTTTTTGAAAGATATCTGGTTTAATCTGTATTTTCATTCTTTTATTTGACTTCATTTGAAAAAAAAAACTAAACACCTCCTCCCTCCAATTTATTTTATATAATAAATATTTAAAATTAACGTCTTTCAGATGTTTTCTATTCAGGTGTTCTGGCTATTTTGTAAGCCAGATTGACTGCTTCATTAAGATTTGAAAAAAGAATGATGGGAATGAAACTATTTAAAATAACAGATAAAGTTTAGAAGCTAATGGAACATTAGTCACATAATGCTGCATGAAAATGAGAGTGAAAGCTCTTTATATTTAGTCGTTTCCTATTCTTAGCATCTGTAGCTATCCTAACCTAGCCACTAAAATGGACCTATTTGCTAAGAAATTGCGTAAATTCTGTTTGTATTGCAACAAGTAAAGATTTTGGAGGAGCAGTGGAATGTAAAAGATGCAAAGTGGAAACCAGATATACTTTTTAAAAGTACCTCAGAATTACTTTTATTTTTTTAACCTTAATTCAAGCAGTCTACAACGCACATAAACATTTTTAATGGTACAGTTGAGCTTATTTTAATTAAGGTCTTGTTATAAAAAATTCTGAATTTATTAATAAGACAATGAAATTCTGAAAAGAAAAAATGGACAAAATGTGCTTTTAAATGATCTGTCATCTTGAAGTTTGCCAGTTTATAATGAGATGTATACAAACCTCAATAGTGGTAAAACATTTGGTTCACATAAAGTATTATGTTTCCTGAATAATTTCTGAAGTGTTTGAAATCTGTAAGAATTATCATGAACTATGCGAATTATTTCCTGACCAACCTCAACAAGTTTAGAATTCACAACCCACATTTCTGAAAAAGAAACTTTTGAATTACGTATGCACACAGCATACACAGAAGACTGAACGCTTTGCATAGAAACTCTTGAACTAGGTAATCTGTTTTGAGCAAATAGGATGTTTTCATCCTGAAAGATGAAAGTATCAAACTAGCAATTTGATCACTGGAAAAAAAAAAAAAAGCGCCAATTTCTTATTTATTTCATACCATGTTGTACTTCTTACAACAATAGTGACTGATATAAAAATATTTATATAATTACGACACTCTGCCTGTTAGAGTTCCATAAGCATACATTTATACTCAAATTCATATGCCCTTTTACTATATTTGCACACAGTGCTGGGAAAATTTTAGATGCAAGTTAGACATGCAGTTGTGTATTTACCATTCTGAAAATCTGTTCTCAGCTGTCATTGCGTAAAATTAGATCATTAGGATGCAAAAGTACTAGTAGATGTACACTCTGCAATGACAAAATTAGATACATAACTGGTTTTGGCAGCTGCTAGTCACTAGTTAAGTGCTGGGGTTAGTTACATTTTGCTTTAGGCAACGTGCATTGTATACTGCTTGAGAAAGATTTAAATATCATATTTATTTCCTGTTTGCAAACATAGCAACGCTTAGGGTATATATTCTTTATAACATGCATTTCAATAGCTTCTAAGTGGTAAATATGACTAGCTCTTGATGAAGTATGGTAGTGCTGACAGCAATTAGCTTTCTCTCCTCTGAACTCCCTTTTGGTAAATTATATCACTGACCAACTGTGGTGGAGTTAGTTGTGCCTGCAAGGCTATAGATGATTTTGGTGGGATCGCAGGACACAGTCTCTGAGTCACTGTTCTCTTAGGATCTTGTTCTGACCTCTTGCATAAGGTAAGCCTTCACCTCCCACTCAGCAGTCCTGACTTGATTGTACAGTTGGCCTGGATGCAATCCAACCGGGGCAAACCCTCCCCCGCTTCTGCTTTTGCTGTGAAGAAGCTGCTGGTATTACATCCAGCAATGATAGGATGAGCAGTGCTATCTGCTGCTCCTTCGCGTAGTCAGGCTGTCATAGTGTTACAAGCTGCCTTGTCATAGAGTCATAGAATCATAGAATCAT
>NW_009617643.1:66317-99851 GCF_000690535.1 Cariama cristata | reverse complement strand
CGCCGCGGGTCGTGTTTACCAGAACCGTTGCCCGGCCTTCCCCTGGCCGCTGAACCAGCGGGCTCTGGCAGCCTTGGATATCCCTCGGGCAGCCGCTGTGCCAGGAGATGCCTGGGGTGTGAAAAGGAGTATTTATTTCTTTATAAATAAACGTGCCTTGCTTTTCTTCCAAGGAATTGGGTGTACACAGAGTCTTTGCTAGCGTTCTTAGGTTTGTCTGTTTTCTTAACATTCAGGCATCTGAATATCAGGTGTTTATTGTGTACTTTATTGGTATGAATGCTGTCTATAGTAAATGTCCTTGTGAAAGTCTCTTCAGCTACTGTTTCTCTACCATTTGAAACTGTATTTGTGATGGTAGGAAGCTGGATCTCTGGGAAGTAATCATCATGGAAATATTTAGGTGTCTTGTGCTGTAGACTGTGGTAGTATCTCTGAGAAATAGCGGGCTGCCAAATTTCAGGTCAAGTCTCCTTGCTTATATTGAAGCAGTGTGGCTTAGCTGCAGTGATTTCAGATCAGGAGTCAGATGCGCTTGTTGTCTGCCCAGTGAATGGATGTTGTATCACAAAGGCCAAGAGTTTACAACAGACTCTTCTGCTGCATCTCATGGTTTGAATCTAAGACTGTTGTTCACCTTTTGATCCTACTTGATTCCTCCAGCTCCCAACATGTGGGTCTTACCAGATAATCAGAAGGAGCCTCTCTGTCAAGGTGCTCACTAACCAAGGATAAACAGACAAATAGATGAATTTTGGGGAACCTTGTTAATCAGTCGTGTATTCAGTTAGATTAATTCATTGCTAGCAGCAAATTGCAGGTTTACTGTAGAAGGAGAGGCCATGCAGATGGCCGTGCAGAGGTTTAAGATGACCAGCATAGAAGCAGTAGTGGAGAAGTGGTCGGTCTGGGAATGCTGTCAGAGCAAATGAGACAAATTGACCATATGGGACTGAGTAGAAAGGAGTCGAGTTGCTTGGGATTTTGAATATGGTCAGAGGAACTTGAAATTTGAGATAGGAAAGATGGAGGGAGTGACAGAGTGGACTGATGTGGTGGATGAGAAACAAACAAACAAACACACAAAACCCAAAACCTTGAGAATCTTTGTGAAGGCTGATAGGGACTTTTACATGTGCTTAGGAGAGATGGTTGTTGTGGTAGTTGGGGACAGGCTATAACAAGAGCCAGACTGTGTAGGAGATTTGCGTGCAAGGCAAAGGCTGGCTTCTAGAGGTGCCAAAAAAGGAGCGTTGGCAGCATTTGATATAGCCTAAATGTGCAGGACAAGGAAGTGACAGGAATTAAGAGCAGCCTGGAGTGACATTGATGTTGTTACTCGTGGCAAGAAAAGTCGCAAGCAGAATGGGAGTCCAGCCTTGGCCTTGTAAACTTGGCCACTTGTAAGCAGCCAGGCTGTGAGCATTGTTAGAGAATGTGAAGGTACTAGTGAACTGCTCAGGCTCCTTTTGTGATTACTGTCCTGTTAGGGGTCAGCAGGACGTGGGTTGATTCCCCTCTTTCCCCATGTGCGCCGCTTAAGATTGAAGGGAGCTGCCAAACCATGCTGCAGAACGCAGTTCTTTGGGTTGAGGACTTGCCTGATGCCCCTTCAGCCATAGCTGACAGCTCCCCAAGTCGAATGCGAGATCCTGTGATACCTTTGGAACTTACTGTATAAACTCAAAGTTACGTGTTTTGAAAGAGGAGAATGTAACTGAGTGAGTAGCTGCGTGAAGTTATAACTTTGCTCTCCCTTTTTTTCCAGGTACCTTCTTGAACAGCGAGATGTGGAAATTAACGTCCGTGATAAATGGGACAGTACACCTCTGTGAGTCCTGCAGCCGGGAGTGCTGGCTGGGCAGGAGGGGAGGGCTTTCAGAGCTCTTTTGCTCTCTCTGCATCGGCAGCTAGGAGCACTGTTACTAAATGTCTCAGGTTCTGCTTTTTGGAGATTTGACTACATATTTCTGCTGCTCTTCTCAGCGGGTGCTGTGCTAAATATGTCTTTGTCTCCACATCTGACTGACATTTGCTGTAGTAATGCTCAGAGGGTGGTTGATTTTAGATGTGGCACTTCAAGACATGGTTCAGTGGACAGGGTGGCATCAGGTGTACGGTTGGACTTGATGATCTTTGAGGTCTCTTCCAACCATAATGATTCTATGATTCTATGATTTTGTGACCAAATTACCTGGATTAAGCAGTCTGTTCTTGGCCTGATTAGGCTTTTCCCCCCTCAAAGTCTCTAGCATTCTAGCATGTCTTTTTAGGTGAAGGCTTGGCTTTGTGAAATGCAAAATGACTGTGGGATCACAGTTTGCCTGGCAATGCTGTGAGCGTGCAGTAGGTAGTGAGGAATCCCCATGCTGGTGCTGAGGAGAGTGATGTGAGCTTTTTACCTCCCCACATACCAATTCCAAAGTGCATTTAGACATCTGCAGTATAACTTACCAAAGTAAAGGCAGACTAACATTTGCCTGCTGCAATGCACGTTACAGGATTCTCCTAGTTTGTAGGACAATTTGAGGTCCTTGTGAAAGAGAATCATGAAGGGCTTAGATTGTGAAAGAGAAAACAAAACTCATCGTAAGTAGGACTTTTGGGGGGTGGATTTGCTGTACATCTGGTGTGGGTGCTGGTCCCTCGTTATCATAGCGTGCAGCAGTCAGACTGACAACGGAAAGAGCAACACTGAATTTTGCATCCTACTGTATCTCTAATTTTCTTTTTCTTGTTATTGTCAGGTATTATGCTTGCCTCTGTGGACATGAGGAACTTGTACGCTATCTTCTAGCCAATGGTGAGCAAAAGTATCCTGGTTGTGGGTGTAATATCTTTCTCCATACTGGTCTGTAGGGATTGTATATCCTTCTAACTGTCCCTTATGGAAACTTCTTCTGTTACAACCAACTATGTGATCAGTGATCTCAGGCTGCAGTGAGAGCCCTGGACATACTTTCATGGTCCCTTTTGCTGCTATTTGCTGCTTGAATTTGCTACAGGGAAAATTTCTGTGATGACTTGAGGCAGCATGACTTTCTGAAATCACAGCTGATGTTTTGCGAGGGTGCGTTGCTGTTGGGAGTATGCTGATGTAAGAATTGTACTTCATCTGAAGAACACTCTGTATAAAACTTTCTAGTACTCTTCTGATAGCCTTGCATTGTGAACAGAACTTAAAGGTGAAATGTGAGGGCTTTTACTAACTGCAAACAAAGCAAGACAAACTCTCCAGGTAAAGCATCTGCCTGTTTGCTTCCCAGCACCCGAATTCCCTTACGTAATGATGATGTTTTGTGTTCTGGCAGAGGAATCAGAGTGCAGAGTCAGATCTCAAAAGGTTTATCTCTTCCACTGCATTCAGAGCATCTTAAACAACCGGTTGTGTAATTCTGAAATAGCAAAATGCAAGTGCCTTCCAAATTTCTAGCAGAGTCTAACCTAAAGAGGTAACTGTTGCCTTGTGCAAGGCAGAAATGCTTTTTAGGAGGAGCTGTTAAAAGTCCAATAAGTGATTGTACTCTTTGTACAGTGAGATTCTTCTTCCCAGGACACTACTGGAGCCATGCTGCGAGGCTTATAGAGGCTTATTACTGAAGTCAGTTTAAATGAGTCATGACTTCTTCAGAAAGGGATTTTGCTATAGGAGAACAGCTTTAGGTTATAGACATGTAAGAGGAGCTTAGTTTTTGTAAATATGCACACTAGCATAGGGTATCACAGTGAAACATGTCACCAGCCAAAAGTCATACTCACTTTGCGACCATTCAGGGACATTTGAGGAAGATTTAACTCGGCCTTCTGGCATGTACCTGTGATCATTTTGCAGGAGCAAAGTGTGAGGCAAACACTTTTGATGGGGAACGTTGTTTGTATGGAGCTTTGAGTGATGCCATCCGACGTCTGCTGAAGGAGTACAAACAAATCACAGCAAAGTGCATGAAGAGAGACTACTATGATGTCTTCCTACAGCGGTAAGCAGATGAGGCAGCTCCATGTGCAACGCATTCTGTCATCCTTCCTTAGCTGTTAACCTGGATATTCATATCAAGTTCTCTGTTAAGGGCAGGTTTGAAAGGCAACTGAGCAGTACCATATCTCATTCCTGGGCATGTAGAGCTTCCTAAGGGATGTTTCTTTGTGCCCTAAGGGATGACTTCCAGGTATGTGTGCATTTAAAATATAGCCTCCAGTGGGTACAGACTCCAGAGTGAACAGAAAGCTGGTCTTTATAATGCAGAAGCATTAGACTGTCATCTTTGACTGTCAAACCAAAATCAGATCACTAAAACCACATCAGTGATTTAGGATAATATGTCAACTGAAATTAAGTTTCAGGCCTGAAGTGCTATAGCCTGCGAGCTGAGGTTTCCAGCAGTGATGAAAGGTATCTCATCTCTGAGATAGAGCACATTAAGAAGCATCAAACTGACTTATAGAGACAGTGCTCAGTTCTTTCTTTTTGTTCATTAAAATATGCTAATTTTAAGATGGTTCTGAAGGTTGCCTGTCAAACTATGTAGCCTTAGCCTAGAGCTTGAGAAGAAGCCTAACTTGCTTTAGGAGTAGAAGAGTAGTGTCAGTCTTTTTTTCTTGCTGTTTTTCTACCCTGGTAGTTCTGATGTTATTACACAGACTTGGGGTTTTTTTGTTTGGTTGGGTATTTTTCTTCCTATTAGACTGACTTTAAAAAAACTCAAACCACCAAGGTTTCAGCATCTGTATCTTCAAAATTGGAGATCAAATAACTCCTAGAAAGATCTGACAATCTTCCCATTACTACAGCATCCTAATTTCTGAAGCCATGGGGAAAGAGGAGAGGACAGAAACTCATTTATCTGAGTAAAATCAGATTCTGCCTTTCAGGGAAGTAGAATTTTGCAGGGTGATTTATCTCTCTCCTGGTGAGTTTGTGGCTCAGATGATGCAGGGTTGAGTGCACAAGTAAACTAAAATGTGCTGTTTTCAGCTTCTCATTCCAAGCAGACCTTGCATTAAAATTGAAACAAAGGGCAACAGTAGGGGGCAAAAAATAAACACCTAACTGCTTCTATTTTGTTTTGGGCAAGACACTAGTAGAAAAGATGTTCTAGTGGCAGGAGACTGAGATCAGCATTCAAGACCCTGCTCTGACATCATCTCCTGGTGTGACCCCACACCTTTCTGTGCACCAGTCCTGCTGTCTAGAAGGAGTATGATGCCTGATGTCTGCCTGATTTGACCTCTTGGGGTTGCTTGTGAGGATATATACACTAGGGGTGATGGGCATTAGGAAACATTGGTGATGGTTGCCATAAACTCTGGAAGTAGCAATCTTGTTTTGTTTCCTTTTAAAGAATAAGAGTATGGGCATGCAATCATAAACAAGGCTTTATCTCTGATGTGGTAATTGCCTGCATTTCATGCCTGTGACATCCTTCCTTCTTCTGAGGGTGGGTGACATCAAGTCTTCTCCTATTTGCTGCATGGTTAAAGCATGCACACTGAGAGTGCCCAGAGAGCAGGAAAGTTGCACCATACTTTGTAGTGGGGTAATTTTTTTTGAAAATGTGTGCTCCTGTAGGGCTTTTTGCCATCTGACAGCAGGATTAACCTTTAGAGATGTGTTCGGGGGCAACTAGTTCTGCTTTAAAATCTATTTCACATGTTTGCCAGAGGCAGGAAGGTTTCATTCTCCAGCCTCCCTCTTGCACTAACGAAACTTCTTTGAGTCATTGGAGGGAGTGAGAGATTCTGGCCTTCTTACTGGGCAGGAAGAGACTGCAATGTCCAGAGGTATTTGTTCATTTAGATGTAACTGTACCATGTCCCCCGCTAGCTTTACTCCATTCTCTCCTTTCTCATTCTGCAATGAATTTCCCATCTCTTTGTTCCTTACAGGTTGCTGGAGCAGGGTTACCAAAGCGACATCGTTTTCATTGTTCATGGCAAATCCTTCTGTGCCCACCGCTGCATTCTCAGCGCTCGCAGTGTCTACTTTGCAGAAATGTTTGAGACCAAATGGAAGGGGAAGAACATGATAGTGTTGAAGCATCCACTGGTGAGCAGGGCTGTGCTTCCCGCTCTTTCCTTTCTTTTCCTGTTTCAACTGGGTGAGAAAAGTGAGTAAGAAGGACAGCTTGAGGGTTAATTTCCACAGTGAATAAATAGTTCCTGGAGCTCAGAATGACCCTAGTCAAGTGCTCCTGGAGGCACTTAATGCAATAAAATAGCACCTTACTCAGATAACAAAAGGCTGTAGACTGCGTACTTCCCCTTTGTTCCCTCTGTCATGGGCTTGAACATATCTTAATTAATTGCAGTAGCAGGTAGCTATTACCATCTGCCAGCTGTGTCACAGCTCCTCTGTGGGATGAGTTGAGCCTGTCTAATTCCTGGTGGACAGGTGGTCTGTGGTGAAGACATCGCCTCCATAATTGGCACTAATTGAGTCCCTTTTGTTGCCCTTGCAGCAAGAACTAAATAGGCCATAAGTGCATTCCATCCATTAGTCACCAATACTCTAGCATATGTTTTTATAGCTTGATAGTGGCTGCACAAAACCTGTCGTGAGAAACATACTTGCAGTTTCTCAGGACATTGCTTAATGTCTTTCCTTTTTCTTTGTACAAGAACTCCTCTTTCCTCTCAAATTAAGAAGAGCTGGAAATGTTTGCGACCAATGAAAGACTGGATTTTACGGAGCCTGTATTACAAGTGTGTCTTTGGAGCACCTCCATTAGTCAGGTCCTGCCCCCCAAGGCACATGAATTAGTATCAGTTGATACATTTAAAGAGCTATCTAAGCCAGGTGGAGTGCCAGCATTAGTTATGTGAGGAGCAAGGAAATCAGGGACAGTGTGTGATTTGCTATTTAAGTGGTTTTTTTTTGACTTGTTCAGGATCAGACAGGTTTGTGTCCAGACAAGTTTCAAGCTTGTTATTAAGTTCCTGGGAATTCTAAAGATAACTTTCTCATGTTTTATTTCAGATTAATCCAGCAGCCTTTGGCTCTCTTCTGCAGTATCTATACACAGGTAAATAACTTACTGTCTAATGTATGTATACATGGCTGGTGGGTGGCTGTCTGTGCCTCTGCCATATCACTGTTTGGGTGGCACAGGCTTGCAGATAGCTGTGTTTGGGTGCATGAGTTGCCAACACATCCTCTCTGCTGGCAGAAGGGGAGAATGTGAGCAATCCCCAGCTTTTCCAAGTTGTTTGTACCTTTTGCCAGTTGTTGTCCTGCCAATAATTATACAGTCAATTAAAAAAAAAAGTCAGCTTAGGTTGATTGGTTGGATGGATGTGGAGAATGTATTTTTAACTTAAAGAAGGTAAATCGGTCGTCTGGGATAACAATCCCCTAAGGTGGTGAAAAGCCAGGTTCCCACGTAGGGCATTTTCAGTCTGGCAGACCTGAGCAGTGTGAGCTGAGTGCTTTGACTACTTTCTAATACTTTTTTCTGAACAGAAACTGATCCTAAACCTTCTATGAAAATGCCAAATGTTGTATTGTAGGCATGCTAAGTGCTGAACTATTTCGGGCCAGGAGGTGGTGCCAGAAAATAACTTTATCTTCAACGCTGTGCTTCCCCAGTCCAGTGTTTTCAGAAATGTTCCTTGCCACGTTTTCAGTGATGATAAGAGATTCTGGGATGACAGCTTGTGAACCTAAAGTCTTTTCTTACCCAAAGCCAGGTAGCCAATGGTGGCAGTCACACATGCTGCTTTTGTACTGCTATTTTTTCTTTTCTGAGGAAATTAGACATGTTTTGTATAAGCCTGCTCGGTCTTTGGCCTCTTGAATAAAGCTATTAGGGTAGACACTGGAAAGTGGGAATGTGAATTAGATGCCAAACTGAGATTCATTGAAGTGGTGGGTGGTGAGGTACCAAATCTTAGCTTCTTGGACTGAGTTGTAACTGAATGCTGAAAAGTGAGACGATGTGTCTAATTACTGAATTTCTGTGCCATCAAGTCTTCAGTCCTTAATTTTTGCCATTTTTACACTTAAATGATATGGGTTAAAAGAGCTGGGTGCATTTCTTCTTGGCAGGTCGTCTTGATATCGACGTAGAATATGTAAATGATTGCAAGAGGTTAGCCAAACAGTGTCGGCTGCAGGACCTCATAGATGATTTGGAGACCAAATGTAAAAAAGTCTATGAATTTGGTAAGCATTTTACTTGCTGTTGTCTCTGTTGTGCCTGTGTGCTGTTTCAGAAAGAAAGGGGAAAGCGCGATGGTGGATGTTTCGTGGTGCCATTGCGGCTTCCAGATAATGATTCTGTTGTGGAATTCCCATGTTTGCATGATAATTTTCAGTCATGGGCTCTCTGTAGGGCAGCTGTAGTGGTTTCTGACACATGCATGTTTATCACTTATATTGAATGTTTTCATTATAGTAGAGCAGCCATGGCAGCAGGACTTTGCTGTGGAGCACTGTGGGATATATTGGGAAGTGCCTTTCAGCAGAGAGTGTGTTTAAATTCCTGGTGAGATAAAATATGTACAATTAGAAGTCCTTTTCTGCATTTGTCTGACCCCTAACCAAAGTAAAACGTTTGATAATTGGCTCAAAATGGATGCGGAGAGAGGTACAACACTTTTAAAAGCAGAGAAGTATTTCTGAAAGCATGTGTGTATTTATAACACTCGTATGTGCCAAACCTGAAATGACGCAATCCTCTATTTAAGGGCTTTTTGTTATCCAAAGAGCTTGTGATCTAATTGTGACATCAACTTATTGCATGAAAACCAACAGTTGGAGTTTATAATTCATCTCCTTAGTTCAAGCTAAAGAACATGGGAAGAAGAATCAAAACAGCACAAGTAGGGCAAAGCGGTGTTAGTCATTAAGTAAAAAAAACTATCTGGTAACAAAACCTTCAGGCTGAAAACATCTGATTCTCATTTCATCCTCTGAGTTAAGTCCTTTACTTCAGTCAAGTTAATTCTAGTTTGAGAAGGTAATCGAGTCTGTAGCTTGTAAGTCAATAGCATCTTCTTCCTTCATCTAAGAGGTAAGGATGTAGATATTCCACCTTTCCCTTTTGAATTATGAGTTCTAATTATTCAGCCTCATGAAGTTGCAGACCTTAATAGATAGGGACAATACTTCTGGCTCAAGAAATTCCTCACCTGCAAATCACATGGAAGATATTACCATGTGTATGTCTCCCCTTAGGCATGTGCAATTGTGTGGTGGTGGTGGGGTACAAGGTTACCACAGTACAGTGATTCCCATGTAGACCAGGGTGCAAGTCCTTATGGAAGCTGTATCTTACATCAGCTGTGTAAACACAAATGTAAACATGCATCTGAAGAAATTAGAAATGCATTTCTTGGTTTCTTGCTACAAATAGTTTAAGATACCAGTTTGTGTATTAAATAAGTGGTGGAAAAGGGAAGTGGTAGTGAATGCCATGAATAGAAAATAAAAACTACTCGGACAATCAGGTAACAAAATTACCTTGTGGCATCTTTTGATATCAGAGTAATCCAGAGAGATGCTGGAGATCTTTGCCCCCCGCCCTGGTTTTTTTCCTTTTTATCTTTTTCTCCCAGAGTCTAGCTGAGACCCTGGAGATGACCACTATACCTTAATACATCAAGTTTAAATCTTGTATTAGATTGAGGGAGGAAAATAAAGTGGATAGCTTGCTAGCTGTCTGAAGCCATTGCATAGTATGTCACTGGCAACTTAAGGATCATCAAGTCCAGTGGTTAAATTTGTGAATTGCAAAAAAGCTGACTTCTTGGTGGGGTTTAAAAATGGAAAATGGTGAAGAAACATTTCTAGTCAGTTGAGAGTTTCAGATACAAGCTCCACTTCGAAATGTAATACAAACTTCCTGGATGGCACTGGACAAATCATTTAATTTCTGTGTTCTTTGGGAGGGAACAGTTGTTCTTCATTTCTAAGGCCTGACAGCAGGCATAATCAATGGGTGGTGTAAAGCACTGATGGAGGTGCTAGGCTTTGTTTTTATTTATGACAGGTTGGATTCAAATGAATAGACAGAACTGCTGATAGGTCTGTTAAAAGTTACTTTCTCAGATCTCATGTGGAAGCCAGGAAAACTTGATTCTCCAGAAAGTGATACATATAAGAACTATAGAAGTTAAAAATTGGGGAAGATCTTAGATCGCATTATGTCTGGCACTTGACAAAGCATTACTGTTCCTTCTAGTGTGTTAGGAATCTCAGCTTGTTCAAAGTGCTTTCTGTGGAACAGACATGTGATTCAGGTCTGCAGAGCAGGGTCATGTCTTGCATCTGTATTATAAAGTTGAAACGTGCCTAATAAAACAACATGAACTCAAGCCTGTGCAGCTCCAGTGGGTAATTGCAATCTCATTATCTGGAGGTAATCAGCATTTCAAAAGCACTTAGTATCTTGGCATGCACAGACAGTAGTTTAGGAGAACCCTGAAGAGGATGACCCGGTTGCCTTCTGTTGAACCTGAGACAGACTTCAGTGTGAATGCTTGCATATTTTCTCCCACCTGTATACAGTGGCTATAACAAGAAACAACTGTTACAGTGTTTGGAAGAGCTCGGGCAGGATTTGTCCAGATTAAACCACAGTCCTTCCTTTAGAAGTGGTGATATTTGAAAATAAATGTTCTGCAGTTATTTCTACAAGTTTTAGGGCAAAAAGCTTGAGAACAAGGTTTGTGGTGCTTGCCTTCATAGCGGAGGCACTGGATGTACAGAATCTGTGGTTATAGCTAGCCGTAGCATTGGGAGGAGGTTGTATAAGGCAGGTATCTGAGTGTGGCATCATTTTCGAAGGGTCTAGGAGTTTGGTGGGGTTTTTTGTGGCTCTTATTTTTTGTGGTGCATTGGCTCAATTGAAACAAAAGACTACAAAGAACTATTGAGCAGTAAAACAAAGGCAGCTGATGAGTTGGTAGGTGATGTTCAGTGCTATACAGCTGGGCTAGACTGGGAAGGAAGACAAAATCCTCCATTCTTAACCGTAGTTGGGTTATTCCCTCCAGCTCTTTCTATTGTTTATGTTGCTCTTTTCAGAAAACCCTTCATTCCTACTTCTTGCAAGAAGGTGATGGTCACTGCTGCTTGCTTGAAGCCAACAGCTTATTCCTGTTCTGTCACTTTGATTTTTATTGTTTCTAGTAGCAGAGAGTTGCTTGTGATACTGAATGCTGTGCTCTTGGATTTGAGAGATGCAGTGTCTGACATGTCTCATGATAGATTTGCTTCTCGGACAAATCACTGTTCTTTCATGTTGCTGTGAATGTGCACAGATGCTTTGTAGATCATCCCAAGGGAAGAACTCTTTCTGTTGACTACTGCTTAAAACTTGCTGGGTCCATTAGTGCTTACAGAACCTGACTGACTTGGCGACTGTTATAATAGGCACTGCACAAATATAAATGATCCTCTCTGCCATAAAGAATTTCTAATTGCACAGTGAGAAATTTCCTTCTCTGATGCTGGTCTGTAAGTGGACAGGGCTCTTCAAGAAAACACATTCAGTCTTGTTTGTGTTTGTGCCAGGTCTCCTCTTGGCTTATTTACCCTGGAAGTCATCTATCTGAAGGTAGTGTTTAGTGCTAATAGAGCAGCCTGTCTCCTTGCTGGTGTAGCTCTGTGTGTAGCAAAGATAGTACCTGTCTTGTATTGGTAGATTGTCCTTCTCTTTCCACTATCTTTCTGGGATATTCAGCCTATTTGAGGTACAGTGGTGGCATATCTGAAGGGTGCAGCAGTAACATGGAGGAGGGGGTGGAGAACTTGTTTTGTGGCACATCATGGTCTTGTTTCGCCCACGGCCCAATGGAGTCATCTGGCGGAGCTCGTGTAATGCTGCACAAAATGTCAGGAAAAATAAGGTCTCAAGGTGGCGTGATTCACCTGCAAGGGGTTTTAATGCGGTGAATCATACCTGTCAGAAATTCTTCTGAATGCTTCAGCATGGGTCTGCTTAACTCTTTTGTCCTTGAGAGTTAACTCTGCATCTCTCTGGCTCCCAACAGCATCTCGAGCCTTCCTTACCACAACTTCACATTTTCCAGCGGTGCTCCATGTTTTTTCACATTCTTCCGTATATGCCAGGGCCTCTTGAATGTCTTACATGCTTTAGTCCTCACCCCAAAGGATGCTGAGCTGAAAACAAACCTGAGGTAGTGAATTGCGGGAGGGAGGTGACCAGAAAGAGGAAAGGCTGTGTAGGCAGTGGTATCGTAACACAGTAGCTGGGTGTACTTTGGACTGCCGCTCATTTGAAGTCAGGGGAGTTGCCTTCAATGAGCTCCACAGCAACATTGGTCGTAGCAAGACCACAAAAGTATGATTATATATTTTGCTTCCCCTTTATTAGGCTGTTTAATTGCGTAGGTTGGTAGGGCAAGACAGGAAGACATACTAGGTCTGAAAAAGGCAAATGAAGTTGCCGTCTCTGTGTGGTTTATTTGATCTTTTTGGTGGTAGTGATGCTTATTTAATGTTTGCAAAAAACACAGGAGTCCAGGTGTTTTGAGGGTCTTTGTGCTTTGGGGATCTACAGGTAGAGAGTAGAGGACAGACTCGGGTACACAGAACTTACTACCTAAACAAGAATAAATCCTTTGTTCCCTGGAGCAAAGTTAGGATGGCACAACTGAAAGGGGACCCATGAGAGCATCTGACAGAGCAGAGAGGCATGGAAGCAGCTTTATTTTAACTAAATATTTCCTGGCATGGGCTTCACCTTAGGTGACACTGTCAGTGGTAGGGGTGGTCAGCTGGGGAAGGCATTGTATGAATGACTCCTACAGGTATCGGGGGCAGCCTGATCAATGGGCCTCAACTGCAATCGATGACAAGGATTGCAGAGAGCAAGTTGGGCTTGAAATATGCCTGTGGCAACTTTGTGTTTGCCACAGTTGATATTACAGCACAAGGAATTAAGTGGAGGTTTGAGGAGAGACAAGAATACATGCATCCCTTTCCAGCCCTGCTCACCGACTGTACTGAGGGGTGCTGTATGCATGTTTACATAGAAGAATCACATGTATTTTGCGGTAAAAGCTAAACAGCAATAGTACTGATTTTTTTCCTGGAGTGTGTGTCTTTTTTCTAAATGGGAGAGAATGTTTGTAGAGGAATTTAGGCATCTCTGCTCTTTTGTTTTTTGCTTCTTCCAGTCTCTTCCAAGCCAGGGACCTGTGTGAAAGTGCTGACGATTGAGCCCACAGGTAACTGCCGGCTGCAGGAAGATCTGGCTCTTCTAGCAGACTGCGCCCTGCCAGCCGAACTGCGGGTAGGGAGCATTTATACTACTTCTGGTCTCTGTGGGGCTGTAATATGTGTTCACGTGTGTTCAGTTGCATTCTCTCCATTTGAGTTTAGTGCTTGCTTGTTTGCTGGTGCTCCAAATGCTGAAAGCCTTTTATTGCTTGGAAATGCTGTAAAGTTGTTTAATGAGGTTGTCAGTGCTGGTCCTTTCCCTTGGATTTTTCCCCCAGCAGGGGTCTTGGTAAACAAAACCCTTGCCATGTTGTTGGTGGGGATTTCCCCATTGACTACAGTGGGATAAGAGTTGGCCCCCAGCTCTTTTTCCTTCTGTCTGCCATCCTTCTTGAATATCAGAAATGTTTTATCAGCAGGCATTGGTACCTGAAGGGACATATAGGTAGAAGATGGCTTGCTGGGCTTGCTTGCTGGTAACTGACACCTGGCAGTGGAGAGGTGCTTTCAAACCCTGAAAATATTTCCAGCAGAAATGTGAGTCCCTCTGAAGTGAATTTAACTTGACTGGCAATAGATTTGCTTTTTGTAACTACGTCTTGATGAGCCTTAGAAATAGCCCACAGACCACATGTTGATGATCACTATGTTAAAATACCATCAGTATTGTTAGTTAGGCTCATATGTGTGGATCTTCACTGCCAATTGCAGGAGAACAGCATAAATATTAGTGGTCTTCATTCTCTCATTCTCCCTGCATCTGTTGTTTTCTGTAATATCAGCAGATTCACTTTGCTCTTATGTTTGTCCTTTTTTTCCTCTTTCTCATACCAGCCACTGAGTTTAGTAACATGAACTCATTTTAGGTGGCTGCTGCGCCCAGAGGTTGTATGACTGAGTGATGTAGCAAAGCTTACTACTGCCTTTCTTCTTTTCGTCCCCTGGCGAATAGACTTGCAGAGAGCATGTGTGAGTGCATGGATAATGTTTCTTACCTGTATACTAACATGTCAGGGACAACTGAATAGTCAGTCAGCTACGAACATCTGTCTTCTCGAGAGAAGCATACATTTTTTCCAGGCTATGCAGAACAGAATAGGTATTTGGCTTCTGGATAAAAGCTAGCATTTTCAGAATTTGGCAAGAGACATTCTGAACTGCTGCATGTCATGTAATGCCATATTACATGAAATGGGGATGTATACAACTTTCTGTTTCACTGTAAACAAATAATTTGCATGTAATGTCTTTGATACTTGAATGATGCAGAAAACTACGCATCCCAATTTCATAGTTCAATAATGTTATATGGCTAAACCAGTAATTAACATTTGATATCCAATCACAGTTCATTATTAGTTTTTAGAGAGAGAGCTGTCTATTCTTTGAACTCTTAAACACTTTTATAATCTTGGTATCTTGTTTCTCACTCCTGTTTATGCTTGAAATCCTTTTCTCTTTCAGTGTTGGTTTTTAAGTGTGGTTGTTGTCTCCATTTTGTATTAAACTAGTAATGGCCGGAATTTTTCTGACCACAACAGCTGCTGCTTTGGTTTGTTGCAATAAAATTTAGTGATGACAGATTTAAGTAAAATACAATCAAAAGCCAGGCAACTGTCAAAAACCATGTGGCTTTCCACTGTCTGCCTAGCTCTTCATCTCGTGTCTGCCAGGTGACCTGTGAGTTAGAGGCTCCAGGGTTTCCAGTGTATGAGACAGTAGGCACATCATTTCCTTGTAGCTGTTTTTTCATTACCTTTTAACTGAAATCTGATTTTCCAAACCAAGATTAAATCAGACTTAAAAGGATCAGAGTTTGCCATGAAATAAATACTGTTTTCTCCATCTGTATTGACATTTAGTGTGGCTGCAAAAAAAGTGACCATTTGTCACTTTTGGGGTAAAGCTAAATCTTATAATGCTTAGAAAGAACAGTTTGAAACAAGTAGATGGGTTCCACCTTTTCTGTCTCCGCATCTCTGTAGTGTGGTTGTCCATGGCAGTTATTCCTGTGCTTTGCTTGCCCATTTGGCACAGGCAGAATAACTGAACTATTTGCAACATGCTTCCAATTATTTTTTTTTTTTATCCAATCCACTTGCATCTGGTTATGGGCTGTTAATCTTCTCTTGGATCACTAACCCCTATATTTTGTGTTGTAATTTATTTACAGTTTTCTTGCTGAGATAATCTGGCCAAGGTACAAGTTGCTGCCACTGATTTGTTTTGTATGTTTTTGCCTACAGCAACATTTCTATTTAAGCGCTAATAGCAAATTCATAGCAGCAAAGATTTGATCCTCCACGTTTGGTGGCTGGAGGATCCTGTGAACTTTCAAGCAGTCTTATGCTATAGAGGTGTTGAGATTATTTCTGTATAGTGAATGAGTTACTGTGAATGTGTTGCACCTCATAGGCTAGACTGTTTTGTGCTTCACAGGCAACATACTTAACTTTGGCAGCTGTGCTTTGCCTGAACAGGGGTATGCTAAGGAGGTTGTCTGAATGGGAGGTGGGAGGAATAAGCCAGTTTTCTTCAGGGAGACCCTGAAAGGGAGATTAAATTCCTCAGGCATGACAAGGGAGGAGGGTAGAAGTAGTAGAGACTTAAAAGGGGAGTCAAAGGGAAAATTCTGCAAAGCCACTTCATGCTGAATAGGAGAGACAAAGACATGAACCTGCTTTGTGGTAGGAATTGGAAATGACCTTGTAAAGCTGAGCATCAGAGCAGGGACCAGGCAAGGCTAGAAGCAGGAAACTGAGCCCGGAGGAGTAAGTAATTCAGGAGACAAACTCTGAGACAAATAAAACTCCCATGTCCGTTGCAGGGGGATGGATTCCTTTTAAAGATTTACCTTCGGACAATGAAAGGGGAGCAAAGAAGGGGGATGCATGTAGCAGATGTGGAGTTTATGTCTCAATTTAAATTCTTTTGCTACGAAGAGTGGCATCTTGTCAAAGCCTGTTTCTATGTTTGTTTTACCTGTAACATGCCTGCAGACTTGTAGCCTGGAAAGTCACGTCAGAATTTCTAGGAGAGAACATGGAAGCTGTGGGCGTTGGATGGGGGTAGCAGCAAGGTGAAGAGAGTGGGCAGTTGGATCGTGACTACTAGCGCTTGTAATGCAATGCCACAGAGAGTGTGGCTGCAGATCCCCAGACCACCGTTTCTTCCTTGCCTTGAAACATGAAACATAGATAACAGCAAAATAACAGCCTGGGGAATCTTCAAATGGGATAATCTGATCTCATCTTCAAAGCTGGAGGTGCCCTTTGTGTTACAGCCCTATGAAAAGCAGGTAGTAGATCAGGTGGGGAGTGTTCCTTGAATTGCTCAGGGAGAGGAGTTCCTCGATGGGGAAGAACTCACAGGAGAGTTGTGCTATGGAGAGGCAGCATTACTGCGACAGCCGTGTGTGCAATCTGAATGTCACTGGGCTGGCTGTCTTGTGATTAGGAGTCAGAAACTGCCAAATGTTGCTGTGGACAAAGAGCTTGGCAAATGGGTCCAGATTGTCATGTTCAGTGGTGGTGTGAGCTTTTGCCAGCTTGGTGCCTTGCCATATCCTAGAACCTGTTTTGTGAGAGAAACCTCACTGCCTGCAAACTGAGCTTGGCTGGGAGCACGAACCCAGTGTGCTGCAGGCTGTGTCTCTGTTTAGTTTGGGAGGGAGGAGTCATCTGACTCCTCACTAAAGCTGAAAATCAGTTGCTTTCAGTTAGGATGGAGGCAGGCTTGTTGGAAATGGTGCTTAGGTAGCCTGCAATTGGGAGACTGATCTTCACAGTCACCCCAGGGTTCTCCCAGATGCAAACTTGGGATGTAACTTCCCTGGATGAGAGACAGTGGTAATAAACTCCTTGACCCAGGCAGCTTGGGGCATCTGTTTGGAAAACAAGAACCAGGGGAAATTTTTGTTTCCAGAGATTAGTGGTCTTGTTTACATGACTGTGAATATAAACTTTTTTTTCACAGTTGAATTACCCTGTATATAGGATAAGGTGAAAGTGAAAATATTTGGAAGTGTCACTTTAAAATAACATAAGACCAACAGTTGTGTTTTTTTTTTAATATATGTGTATGTGCTGTCTTTGTTGGCATGTGGGACTGGGAGGAGGTGTGTTGGTGTTAAAATAATTCACTAGAGTATTAATACTGCAACAACACTACCTTTGGCTGCAAATCAAATTAGAAATTTAAAATGTTCTTTAGAAATGTCGGATTATTCAAGTGAGGCAGTAATTGTAGCCAAACCATTTCAAACTGGTGTATACCTCTCTGTAATTTATATGTTACCACATCTACCTGTACATCTACACAGTAAAGGGCTAGTCCTAAGCTCTAGTATGCTTATGATACCTACTACATGAAGTAAACTTCACCTCCACTTGGTTATCTGCCTTGTTAGGTGGCACAGAAATGCTTTCCAGAGGTGTATGGAGGTTCAAGGAGTTTTCATGGATAAGGGAGGCAGCTGTAACTTGTACCAGGAATATCTCTATCAGGAGTGCAAAGACTTCAGTTCCCCACATTGAAATCTGTGTTCTGATTCTGCATCTCTGATGCTCTGTGCTGTGCTGAGGGAACGGATGGGTGGTTGCTTCTGGGAAGACTAGGAAGTCCAAACTTAGGACCCTGAGTGTGTTTAAAGCACGAATGTTAAAGGTAGGGTTTTCTGGTTTCTGTTTCTAGGTTGGTTTTGGGGAGTTGCCATTTGACAGCACTGACAACTTTAACAGTTGTCCCGATGTGTGTTTCCGGGTGGCAGATTACAACTTCTTGTGCCATAAGGTATGTGCTTGTGCTATAGCTCATTCTCCTCCCTTTTCCCCCTGAGTCTAGTCCGCATGTCTCCCCCACTCATCCAGTGCTGGATACACTCTGCAGAAGCAGCATTGCCTCATCAGCTGGAAAATCAAGTGTCTTATTGCAGCTGGAAACTATATTTAAAACATTTAACGAAACAGCCAAACCTGTCTTCCTTGCAGAGGTGAGGAGATAAACTTACGGATTCAGCTACAGCATTCACAGCAGCAAAATCTGCTACTGCTGGCTTTTAAGTTCAGCACCTGGAGAGGGGAATGTTTGATCTGCAAGTAAACAGATGTAAGAACGGATTTTGAGATCCAACCTGAACTCAAACTCCTGCCTTAATACTATGCTACTTCAAATCTCTTAAGTTTACAAATTGTTTTTTTGGTTCTGAGGGTAGGCATGGATAGAAATAAAGTATGGAAAAATGTTGGACATGCGGCTTCAAAATACAGGGAGAATCAGTTACAGAGTTTGAACTTCCAAAATATCTTTGAGCTGCTCTGGCAGCTGGTTGGTAGTGCTGTTTGGCTTGGTGCAGTGAGAAAGACCAAAACACTAGCATCTTTCTTCCCTCTCCAGGCATTTTTCTGTGGTCGCAGTGATTATTTCAAAGCCCTTCTTGAAGACCATTTCAGCGAGAGTGAGGAGCTGCAGACACAGCCCAGCATCCCTGTGGTGACTCTCCACAACATCTCAGAAGACATCTTCATCCGGGTCCTCTACTATATCTACAGTGATGATACAGAGGTGAGGCCATCCATGGAGACTTTTCTCGTGTGCTGGTTAATTCTGGAGGTGTTCACAGCCATGTTTTCCTACAGAATCTGGAGCAGGGTGTGTGTGTGGTTTCTTAAATCCCACTGCCCTACTCTGCTACCTCACTTCTGTCTCGGGAACCCACATACTGGGACTTGCTGTTAGCCAGGCAGGGATCTGGTTTATGTGCATGACATTTGGGAAGCAAATCCCTAGTCTTTCATCCCATAATAAAAATTTGGAAATTAGGTTGCACATTGTACGTTGGCATGATAAATGCAGGGCTTTGCAGATTTCCCTCTTAGGCTCTGTGGAAGGATAAGGTGAGCAGCTGCCAGTAGATGGCAGATTGAACACATTTGGAGATATGGAAAGGCTGAGAGATTCTGTTTGTTTACTCTTGGCATCATAGCCACTTTTCCATTTGTAGCAAGTCATTATTTCCACTGTTATTTATTGCTGGGGTGGGCAAAGGTTCCACTGGGAGACCAACGCCTTGCCGTGCTCAGTATTGCAAGCAGTAACAAAATGGCCCTAACCCACCTAGTTTTCAGCCTAATGTAAGGTGTAGGAAATCTCAGCATTTAAGCAGCTTCCTGCTTTGGTTTTGTGGCAAATGCTTTCAGCAGGTCTAGCTACAAGATGCCAAAATACATTCTGGCATTAGGGCAGTGATCAGAAATGCTGCTGCACCTGCCAGTGTCACTTCTCCCAAGCAGTATTTGTGCTCTGGGTTAGCTGCCACATACAGGGAGTGCAGGCAGCTGTGACCTTATTTCTGCTCATCTGTCCACCTCCGAGTAGCAGCAGGGAACGTGCAGTAAGGAGAGATGCATTTAGCAGGCAGCAAGGGCAGGATTGCCATTGGTATGCCAGAGAGCAGACGCTTCACTTGTCTACACTCTTCCCTCAGCCATGCACTGAAAGGGCAGGCAGAGAGGGAAAGAACATGTCGGGGTTGTGAAGATCCTCCTGACCTTGTGACTGCACTGCAGCATGACCCTGTTCCCTTGCACCTCTCCAGTCTGCCTTCCGTCCTCATGGTGGCTCACAGAAAGGATGTTTCCCAATCAGCCAATCCCTTTCCAAGGGGTGCCTCAGCTGCCCTGTCTGGTCTTGGAGCAGGAGGACAGATCAACAACAATGTGTAGGAGCTGAAAGCATATTGCTGATGTGTTTTCTATGCAGAACAGTGCATAGCTTGGATTTCAAACTGAGCGGCCAAGATCTGAGCTTCTGCAGACAGTTCATCTGTCATGAAAAACAACCAGGAAAAAAAATGATCAGGAAACCAGGAATATAGCTCAAGCTCCACACTTACATGTGGAGTGTTCTCCCTGCCCTGGGTTTCTCCAACCAAGTGTCAGCGCTCCCAATTCCACGTTTCTTTTTCCAAAAGATTTATATGTCTCTCTGCTGTGTAGTAGTGACAGTGTTTGCAGTTGGAGGGAAGAGTGTGTGCAGAGGACAGAAAGGGTTCCAGGCAAAAAGAGAAGTTGCTGATCAGAATACTTGTGTGGGCTCAAGGGGAGCTTTTGGAGGAACATTTGCCAGGTTTGTCCTTGATCAAGCAGTTGGGGGCTGCTGTCATCAGTACTAGACTCAAATGCCTCCAACTCATGAGGTTCCTGGAGCTTATGAAAGGACAAAGCATCACTTGATTAATAATCCCCAAGAGCTTTGTTACACCACTGTGGCACTACAGCACTCATGACATGCCTCTGATACATCTTGCATCCTTCTGCACAGCTGTTGCAGGGTGTTATACAGCTGAGATGTTTGTGGTGAGTAGTCTCTCCAAACACCAGTGTGGACTGCTGTAGGGGAAGAAATAATTGGCCTTTTGCAGTTGTCAGAATGAGCAACCGCGTGTGTAGATGTGAACAGCAGCATTTTTGCTGCCGACCAGTTATCAGGGCAGTGGACCACACTGCACCAGAGTTACCATTCCTCAATCTAGACCAGTGTGACTTGGTCTCTAAACACAAACAATGTCACCTCCTCCACAGCCAGGGTATGCTGCATCCTGCAGATTTGCTGTTAAAATGGATTTGGGTAACTGTGCTCTTTGCGCTTCATGTTAGCAGGAACAGAACTATGCAGAGAGAGGCTCTGGTTCCAGGTTAATGATGCAGATGGCTGAGTAAAATAGGATTTGCCCAGCTAGGGGGAAGAGACTGAGTGAAGCTGGATGTGGTGTCTTCAACATTATCTACAGCATTTTTTATTCTCAAGTCACTTGCAAGGAACAAAAGTATCCAAGAGGGAAATGGGAGGGTGGTTCTCTAGCTCAAGAGCTTAAAAATGTTAAAGACCCTTCACAACAGTGTAAGCTTGAGCATCTGGTATATGAATTTAGTTCAGTTTGAATGCTTGTTAAAGCTCCAGTAGTATTTGATGTGCAGACTTTACTCCTTACCTAGTTGGGCCCCACAGTTTATTTGGGGTGCAATTTTCTGTCCTTGGATGTATCATTGTGCTGGGGAGGTTGTGCTGGCTGAGTTCGCAGAGCCAGTTTGAGGAAGGAACTTAAGAGAATTTTGCCCGTTTTTCACAAAATGCGAGTCCAGCAGTACAAAATGGGAGGAAAAGTCCTAGTGGGAACAAGGTGCTCTGTTCTGCCAGCCTGTTCCATTTGTCTCTTTGGAGGGCTTTCAGTACCTCTGTTAAAAGCTACCTCCTTCCACTGCCACACTGAATGTTTCTTAGCAGTCAGCTTTCAGATGCACTTGAGTGTTTCGGCATTGCTTTGCACTTAGCTAGAGGGGTTAGCTGCAGCATGGCACACTTCTTACTTTGTGCTGAGCAAACTGCCTCTGCAGCATTTTAAACTTCTCTGTGAAGTGGAAGACCTGAAAGGGCCTGAAAGATTCAGCTCCTGTCTCTCCATAGTACTGTTAACACTTGTCCTGTAATGGGCCAAACAATGCTTTAGGGAATCTCTGCTAAAACACAAGAGAAGGTGGCAGTTTGCCAGAGACAAGTGAAGTGGCTAGGACTGGTCAGTAATTCTCCTCTTTCTGTTGCCAGCTGTCCCCAGAAAACGCCTATGACGTGCTGTGCGTGGCAGACATGTACCTGCTGCCTGGGCTCAAGCGCCTTTGTGGCAGGACCTTGGCTCAGATCCTCGATGAGGACAACATTGTCAGCATCTGGAGGATTGCAAAGCTGTTCCAGCTGACCCGGCTGGAGGATCAGTGCACCGAGTACATGGCAAAGATCATCGAGAAGGTAGCAGAAACACTCTCCACTGCACTTACCACATGTGCCCATAAATCTAACTGCACAGTGAGCCATAGATACAAGAGATTTAATGGTTGTACTTTGGTCCGTAATAAATGGTTGCCCTCTCTGGTTTAATGTGCTTCCTGAAAATGAGCAGTGGTTAAGTAGCAAAGCACATGGTGAGTTAGAACAGGGGATGAGGAGTGTGGCAGTACCTGATGTCACTGCAGTAAGCCAGATGCTGGTGGCTGTCTAGCACATCCCTGTCAACTGTGGGGTGAAAAACCTGCCCGAAAAGTTCTGCAAGTGCCACAGGCAGGTGATTTTCACCAAGCTTTCAGCCACCGTGCCCAGAGCAACAGTGGTGTTGCCTGAATACACCAGCCTGGAGAACCCAGTGGGGTGTGCGGGGAGCTCTGTGCAGGAAATGTTTTTTGGTGTTTGCTGGGGACAGTTCTTCCTGGCATAATGCTACTGAAAGGAGAAATCAATGTGATCTCTGTTCTCCTCCAGGATGACAAATCTAACAGTAGGGGTTTTCACAGGGGAAATTTTGCTATTGAATCGCCAGAAGTAATGAATCTAACACTGAAGTTTTCTTTATGGGGCTCCATTTAAGTGTTATCCTGAGTGGTTATAGCTTGAAGTTTCGGGACTCATGGAGAAAGTTGCCATACGGAAGGTTAAACTAGAATCTAAGGGGTTTTTTTATCCTCAGACAGATCTTTATAAATGGCTTGTGCAGTTCACATGGGAGTGTAATATTTTCACCGGCAGCTTGAAAGGTGTGAAATTCCTTTTGGCATGTGAAACAGCAAAGGAAATAATTCTGGGGCTGTTATTTTGTTCAGTGTATAGCTTGGGGATGATAGACACATCAGCATGCACCAAGATTGTGGCTTATGAAAAAGGGATTTGACTGATGAATATCCCAAGTAGTAATCAGGCAAGGTAGGGCTTTGCTAGTGTGTTCCCCTTGCATTCCCCTCCTCTAGCCTGAGTGGGAGTCCTTGGACCCAGCACTGGCAATGTGCCTTCCTAAGGGTGCTGGCACAAATGGAGCCACGCCAGCTGTTCAGACATCAGCAGCTGCCAGCACCTTGTGGAGATGCACTGATGATGGCAACAGGGAGAGATTTTTGGTAGTGTAGGTAGCATAGAGCAGGGCTCGGCAACCTCCCATGCCCAGGCACAGTTTGGTAATGTAGACAGATGGAAGCTGCCTCTCACCCTTCAGCACACCACATGTTCCTGGGGAACTTGATGCAAAATCATTCATAGGTGACCTGATTCTGTCAAGTTGGGTGCAGAACAGAGCAGCTGCCTTGCTGTGATCTGCTGGTCGGCTCTTGGTGCTGGGGCTGAGAGCCCTGGTGAGGATAGTCATCTGTGGCCCCTGGTTCCGAACTGGCCACAAGCACCCACTGTCTTGCCTGTTGCAAGACATTTCCCAAAAGTGTCCGGCAGCATCTCCTGATTCCTGCCGAGGAGCCTTTTTGGAGGGAATATTGTGTATATTCATGTGCCCCAATACCAGAACTATGGATGCTTAGTGAGTGAGTATTACAGTGCAGTGTTTGAGGTGCAGATTGCTTACAGTTGTTACCATTTTCTGTTGGAGGATTACTGCCTCCTTAGGGTGAATGGCAGCATGCATCTCCAAGCAGTGTCTGTAGGAGATGTAGGAAGATCTGGGTCTCCATGTATCCTTAGCATTCCCTTTTCTTCTGTGGAATGCCTCAACAGTGACTGAACCCATTATCCCAACCCTTTACATGCCTTTGCCTGTCGTCTTGTCTTCCTAATGGTTTTCTTGTCCACCCCATCCAGCTGGTGGAGTTGGAGGAGTTTGTGGCTGCTGTGAAGGAGAATGCAGAGGCTGTGGAGGAACGGCAGGAGACTGACTCCATTCCTCTGGTTGATGACATCCGCTTCCACATCACCAGCAACGTGCAGACTTACAGTGCCATCGAGGAAGCCAACCAGAAACTTGAAGCTCTGGAAAACCTCCTGGCCAGTATAGGGCTTGAGTGCTGATATGTGCAAACCCTGCCTGTCATATGCAGCCTGCGTAGCCCCCACTGGGTTGGCTCAGAGTGCAAGAGCACCCAAGTCTCTGAATGTCTCTCTTCCCCTTCTTTGTCCTCCTTCCCATCCACTTTCTGGCATGGTTTCTTTTTAATTTATTTATGTCTGAACATTTGCATGTCTGGTTTGTGTTTGGTTTTATTTTGGTTTTTATTTCTCCTTTCAGAAGTAGCTCCCAAAGCTCAGCCCAAATCAGGAGCTGCTCCTTTGAACAATACAATGCAGATAAGAGACAGCAAGCTATTGCGGGTGGTAAGGGAGCTGTTCTGGGGGAACTGCTACTGCCTGCTGTTAGGACCCATCCTGTTCTGTTGCCCAACAGCACACTTCTGAAACTGGTCAGGATATTTGTTGAATTGCCACCAGCAGAGGAGGAAAACTGGATTAAACTCTCCAAATAAGTATATTGGAAGGGAGGTGGCCTTTCTTTCACTGTCAGCGTTACAAGATTGGCAAAGGTGGGCAGTACTTCCCTAAGAGGGACACAGGAGTACTTGGCTATGTGGAAGGCACTGTCTTCACCTGCTATTCTAGTTCTTACATGAAAAAAACCAAAGTGATTTCCAAGCATTCCCTAGCTTTCAATTGCTTTGAAGTGCTCAGAATTTAAAAGCTTTGCTTTCTGAACAAACATCTTTGGGAATACAGTAGAAACCAGAGTCCTTCCATTCTTAGAAAGCAGTAGCTTTCAATGCATAAGAAAAGGGAGAGCACTCCTTTTCTTCCTAACGGGGGAAGGAAACACCTTCCTGTAAACAGCACTTTTCCCTTTCTTTTTGTCTGTTGTGGTAGAGCAAGACTGACTTGCTGGTGGGTCAGGGAAGAGGAGTCACCAGAAATCTTTTTTAAAAGGAAAAGGGGCCTTTTGAGTCTCTCACAGGGCAGCTGTCCCACTCGTCGACCTTCTGGCTTTGCTCAGCCTTGAGCCTTGTAGCTTCATTGTTCTCCAGGAAATTCACTGTTTGTACTATTGAATGTTTTTGAGTCTGTGTTCTGCAGTAGGTCATGTTATCTCGTGTTGTCTCCTTGGACTCCTAATGAGGGTAATGATGTTCTTTCTCCTTGGCACTAATCAGCAGGTGATACCCCTGCATAAAGCTTGCTTTGTCAAACAGGCTGCCCTCAGAGCTGTTCATCTCCAGAATGGCATGTTACGAGAGTCTTGGGTCTCCAAGGCACAGGCCAGGGATACTTTGCCGTGCTGTGAGTTGGGAGGGAGAAGAGGCATTGTGTGAAGCACATAGAGAATCTTGCACAGGCAGTGGGCTGCCATTACTAATGCATATTGTCATTTTGGTCACGTTGTGAGGCAAGAGCTTGAAATAATCCACGTCAGGTGTGCTTTTATTCTTTGAGGTGGGAACTGGGCACGGATTCCCTGCAGCTTCAGGCTGTTATTTTCTGTAATGGTGGTGGTGCTTCACATGGTTAAGGAATGGGTTTGGAGGTCCAGTGTTTGACAGGGACTTGCTTAAGGTGTGGATGTAGTGGGAGGATGGGTTTCTCTTCTTTGTTAATCTCACCAGGTGAGGGACTGATGTGCCCAAACCGTGTGAGAACTGCAGCTTCGCTGCCCCTGCGCAGAGCATCTGCCTGTATCTGGCATGTGTTGAAGCTGTTTGTGGGTAGGTGGGCAAGCTTTGGGCACCACTTGGACTAGGCAGGCTGGGTTTGGTTGCAGTGAGGAGGGGGCACTGGGGTTTGGTTGCTGTACTTGACAGAAGGTGGGCTTTGGCAAAATGATGTATCAAGATTGAGTTGCACTTAACAGAAGTTGGGGACAGAGCTGGGGGAGGGCAGGAACGAGGTGCAGTGACGCAACTGAACCCTGGATGCTTGTGCCCTTTGTCATCTGTGTTTAACTGGTGTCTCTTGCAGAACAAGTCTCTGGGGCAGGGGATGGTGGTGGCAGGGCTGTTCAAGCAGGGTGTGCTTCAACTCCTCTGTTTCAAAATGCTTGTGAGGAAGTGCAAGGAGTTCTTGTGGTTTGTTTTCTGCAGCCGTATTAGGGTGAGGGAAGAGGACGTGTCCCTGCAGGGGTGTGTTGCTGTGTGGAAGCAGGGAGCAGCAGGAGTGTGCTTCTGTTTGGGGTGGTGACATGGAGAGGAGCTGTGCATTTGTTGTGTGATTTGTGGAATGTACCTCCATGTCCATCTCTAAGCTCAGTGTGGCTTTGACAGGACCATCAAAGAGGCCAGCACAACTTGAACTGATAAAGGCATCTCAGTAAACCTGAGGAAGGGAAGAGCTACTGAGAAAGCTTTAATGTGAAGTCCCATATGTTTTGGAGAAAGAAGCGTCCATAGGGGTCCTTCATAGGTCCCATACATTTTGAAGAAAGCAGAACTGCCTGGTTTTTTGCTCAGTGGAATGTCAGGCTCATGAAAGCTTGCTAGAGCAACCGACAGCTTAACCCAGCTGGTTGAGTTCCCCTGTGTTTCTCCTCCCTATATGGATGAAGATGACACTGAACATAAGCAGGATGTTTAGTTTATCACATCCCTTCTGCTCCTCGTGCATAAATTCCACATCTGACGTGTTGGTAGTCAGCTTTCCACAGCAGTGGTTGTGACAGCCCTGCACAAGGCTTCCACGAAGCCACCAGAGAACAGAACATGGCCTTTGCCTTCTGCTTGTACTGAATGAGGTGCAGAAACAGGATTACCAAGGAATGTGCTAATGCTTTTCTCTGCAGATGCCTCAGCTGCTAAAGCAAATGGACACTGGTAGTGGGCAAAGCAGGAGGAAGGCAGAGGAGGGGCAGCAGTGCTGGGAAGCATTTTCCATATGGCCACTCTTGAATAATTCCATTCCTGCGTCCTTAAGTGTGGAGCAAGTGAGGCTGCACTTGTACACGTGGGAGGAAAGGTCAGTGTGGCCTTTTGATCTGCCTCCCCAGTAGCGCAGTTCCATGTGGGCTGCCAAGCAAACGCCTCATCTGTCTGCATGCACTTAGTGGTCACATCTGTGAGGCCCGTCAGATTGTCTAATTACTCGAGGTCCTTTAACCCCCCCCCATCCCTTTTGGCAAAATAGGGCTATCAAAAAGCATGCATAAGCAGGTGGTCAGCATGGAGGCAAGCTCTCTAATTAAGGTGAGCCAGGTCAAAACTTAGATTTTAATTCACTTTATTCTTGCTGCAAATAATTTTATCACAAAATAAAAACCTTTTGATTTTTCTTCTGTTGCCAGTGTCCTTTTTGTGTTCTGTTGCCTCTGTCCTTTTTATTTACTACTAGCCACTTGTTGAATTAAGAAGATTGTAAAATTTATCAGAGCAACATTATATTTAAGAAGAAATGTGTAAGCATGTGTGCAGCAATAAAATAGTATATTTCACTATATCTTTTCCTGCTGTGGCCTCTCTGTTACCAACTGGCAACATCAGCGTGGCTTTATTTTTGAAAGGACTCTTTGGGCTCCTTCGGCTTATTTTCCCCGTACCCAGGCCAAGGACTGACTGCACCGCCTGGATTCCAAGCAGTGAGGAAAGTGTGACCCTGCTCGCCTTTCTTGGTGACCTGTTTGTCCAGTCCTGCCAGAACATGGGGGTAAAGCACCGACTTGTTTTTACTGGCTCCTTTCTCCCAGGATTATTCTGTTTCATTAGCAGCATCGTGGCACAGGCTTGGTCTGTGGTGGTGGTGTGTCAGGAGGCGATGTTTATCTCAAAGTTGCTCTGGGCAGCAGTTGCTCTGACAGGTAAGTTGTCCCTCCCTCTCTTCTTGTCACACTGTGTCTCTGTCATTGCTGACTGTCTTTTAAATCCCAGCATGGAGATTTCTCAGTCTCTGTGCTTAACTGCTCTGACTTGTTCAGTGCACTCAGAGAGCCTATGAAGCATGTGTTTTCTCCAAAATCTTGAGCCTGCTGAAGTGCCTGGGCAGTCCCTCCTCTGAGGACACAAGACACTTACCTTCTCTTCTGCTGCCTTCTATGTCTGGGTGATGGCAATAACTGAACTGCCTGTGGGCAGGCCCTGTTGACATTAGAGTGCGACTGGCATTCACGGAATGAGGATCCAAGCTTGTCCCCTTGGCTCCATGTAGGAACATGCAATTTTGGGGAGGGGATACTGATAGCATCTGAATGCTTAACGCTATTGAAGAGAGGGTCTGGGCTTGGAAAAGTTCAGGCACTAGTCAGGCTTTTGGGACTCAACAAACAGTGCTTACAAGGAGTATCATTGTGCTGCGGGAGCCTGGAGTAAGCAACGAGGCTCTTTAAGAGGCTTGAGCTGTTTATGTTGGTACAGTCATGGTCAAACTGGAGATGGCACCTTCCCACGTAACAGCTCGCAGTCAGTGTGCCTTGACAGACTCGTCTGCTCAGGGTGACTGAGTTTTTCTTTCTCTGTCTTGCTGTGGGCAGCCTGGTGAAGCCCGTCACAGCCTGGGAAGCTGCATTGTGTCTGTCTCTGCGCAGCTCCCGGGGATGAACGAACCTAGCCAGGGCTGGTGATGGGAAACCAAGGCTTCGTTTGGTTCTCTGCTCACAGCGGGTGGGTGTACTGGCAGAGCAGGTTTTTGTTTTACCTTCTAAGCTAAAACATTTCACATAACAAATCTATTAAGATAAGAGAGGCCACGCTGGCAAACCATTTGTCAGAGTCAGGGCCTGTTTTGAATAAAGGCGCTGGCTCTGCCGGGGTTGCTACCTGACTTGAAGTGCTAAGGGAAAAGGGCAAAGATCCATTTCTTGGGTTGCAAATGGTTGCTAGGGTTTTAGGTTGGAAATCAGAGGTGGGTTATTGGCAATAAACAAGGCAAGGGCTGCAGAGAGGCAGACTGTTAATTAGGGGACAGCAGCCACATTTGGGTGCAGCTATGAACATGTGGATCCTGAAGGCCAAAGTCAAGCCACAAGCTTCGTGCTACATGTGATCAGCTTCTGGGGAAGGGGGCAAGCATGTACATGCCTTTCGCTTTTCCTAGTTGTGGTTAACTTTGGAAGCCTACAGGTTCAGGGCAAGGTTTGAAGGGCATTTCAGGAGACTAAAGAAAGCCTTGGAAGAGGATCAGTACCATGCAAAGAGCTAGCTCTGGTCTCAAGTGTCTGTCTGCTTGGTTCCCAAAATAAGCTCTGAGAAATGAATATGAGAGCTTTCCTCTCCCTCCTCCTGTTACTGGGAGAGCAAGCTTGAGGGGAGAGAGAGCAGGATTGGAAAGTGAGATCCGCTCCCCCCTGACTGCAGCTCTCTGCCAGTGGGTCTGTTCTGTTCCCTGCTCTGTTTGCTGGGATGGCAAAACACAAGGCCGTTCCTTTGGCATGGTGGGTTAGGAAAGAGGGAGGTGAAGGGAGTGCTAGTGCATGGCCAGGTGCATCGGTTCATGGGCTCAGGATAGGGTGGGGTTGGTCTTTTTAAAGAAATCCAAAGTAACTTGATGTAGCTTTCCCATGAAGGAAACTGAGCTGGTCCATGTTGCACTGGGATGTCATTAAAACCCCAGTAAGAAGAAATGCCTCCCTCTTTATTCTTTTCTCTTATCACTTCTTTGCAATCCAGGGTCATCCTGGTACCAACCATACAAGGCTGCGACAGTGATGAACCGTGCGAGTGAGGCTGTGCAGAGACCTGCTCTGAAGGGAAGGCAAGTAAATGTGTTAGTTACTGCTCCTTAAGATATGCTTTAGGAGATGAAGGCTGATCTTTCATATCAAGGCTAAGATGACATTATATTTTTCCCTTCTGCTCAGAAGGTTTTATTCTAACACATTCTTGGCACATCATAGCAGAACCACCAATATTTCTATGAATTTTATTAAGCTTGCTTCCATAACGGGAGCCAGCAATCTGCTCTCTAGAACTCCTTCCACCCCCTTCCTCCATGGATCTAAAACCGAACTTTTATCCAGGAGTTCTAAAACAAGTTTGTTGGTGGCAAGTTCAATCTCTCTCCGTTTCCCAAAGGTTCTCATTGAGGAGCTGAAAATGCTTTAGGCAAGTTGTCCAGAAAGCTTTTTCTGCTGTGCTGCTTCTCCGATCCGAGTGCCTGTGTGCCGAGGGCACAGCATCTTCAAAATGGCTCAAGGCAGTGGCTCTGGCCACGCTGCTCCTGGGGTGACTGCTCCTTCTCTTCCTGGTGCCAAGGGAAATGGTATTTTTTGTTTCCTGATTTTATGTAACCTTTTCCAATCATGCATGCAATTAAACAACAGTCTTCCAGGTCTGAAAGCACACGAGGGGAAAGTACTCCTCTTGTTCTGCCGACTGCAGCGCTTGCAGTGCTGGCTGCGATGGCCGGGCAGATCAGTCTTGCGTGCAAAGTTCACTTTTACTGGGGACCCAGGACTCACCAGTCACGCAAGTGTCCCCGGGCTGGGTTTTGGTGCAGAGCAGCCGCAGCATGGGATGTGCATATGCTCGGCACGGGGAGAGAGGGCTTGGTGTTAAAAGTGCACAGGGTCAGTCCTGGAGGCTTGGTGCCTTTGGGCCTTTTGATACGGCAAACACAAGGGCTGCCCTGTGCTGCGGGCAGGCGGCTTGTCACTGTCATTGCCACATGAAGCTGACCCTGCAATCCAGCGTGAGGGAAAACCTGAGGTTTTTTTCTCTGTATGGGGAATCAGAGTTGTTTATTTCGAGCATGTGGATATCTCCTGCTGCAGGGTTCAGTGTGTTGGCCTGAGGAGAGCTCTGCTGGTGTTGCCTTTGCATGTTTTTTCTTCCAAATGAAGGCACAACTCTGACACGTAAGGCTGCTGACCTTCGGAAGGCTGGAAAGCCCTGCTTTTCCTGGGGCCGTGCCTCACAGAGGGTTTACTGTGGTCTGGCAGGGGCTTGCTTGCCTTTGGTCATGGGCCCTTCCTAAACTGATGCAGGGAAGGTACAGCTCGTCCTTTGCACCCGAGCTACCATCGCTTCTCTTCTGCCAGTCTCATCTCTGTGTGTTTTCTTACAAGTGCTTTCCATGCTGGAGGTCTTGCCCTCCCCTTGGCTCCCCCCCACGCCAAGCAGCTTGCTTTGCCAAATTTCCTCTGGTTAGACATCAGTGCGTATCATGTGACCCATCCAAACTCTTAATTGATCTCTTAGGAATTGTTTTTCATCTGAATTCCTGGAATGTTTCCATACACTGAAGAATTTCCTCCGGAGGGAAGGGAAATTAATTCTGTGTCCCTCCCTCCCTCCCTCCTGAGGAGCGGTGGCCACAGGAAGGCCAGTTTTTTGGCCTGCTCCTTTTGGGACATGTGGGCTCCACAGTGTTTGCTCACAGACCTGGCTGTTTGGTTTAATAAGGCAGTTGTTAGGAGAGCAGCAGGAAGGTGAGTGGTAGCTCCACATCAGCAGCTTCCCCATCGGATGGAGAAAGAGAGCATCCCAGACTGGGAGAGCATCGCCCTGTTTTTGTGTGCAAAGAAGACTTCTTGTGCTTGTACATGCAGAGAAGAGCAAACGACTGCTCAGAAAACCCCTGCTTTTGAGAGCCTGGAGTGAGCAGGAGCGGCAGTGGCATGCAGTCTGGCTGTCAGCGCAGTGTGGGGTAGTGGTGGTCTCTGGTGGTACGGTGGCACCTGGACAACCACATCAGCTCCATCCCCCTTTCCCTGTGATGGAGATCGGCCTGAGGCTGGGCAAGGAAGGTGGCAACCAGAGAGGTGCAAGTCCCCGCTCACCCCTACAAGCAGCTCTGGAGTAAATTACAGCCCCGCTTCTCCATCCTCTGATGGTCTATAAATCCCAGGCTTAACTGTTTGCCAGCGGCAAATGCAACCAAAGCGTTGCTAGTTTATATGCTGAGATCTGAATTAGAATTCCTCACCACTCACTGAAGCTGCAGTATTTGGCTCTTTTCTGGTGCCTAAGCCTGGCCTGGGTGATGGGCTGTGTGGTGCTGGAGGTCTGACAGAGGCACAGTCCCTGCAGCAATGTGACCAAGTGTGACACCTCCCATCTCATGCCGCGATGGCAGAGCAGGCTGCCTGTCCCTGCCAGCCCTGCCAGGGTGGCTGGAGAGGGCTCCTTCGGAGCTCTCCCCCCATCCCATGGCACTGTTCTGGCTCCTGCTTTACCATCAGCAGATCCCCACCAGCCCTGAGAGCTGGCTTGGGATAACACAAGACTGAGCACATGCTGGGGGAAGAGAAAAAGGCAAGAGAAGCTTCAGGTTTCCCGCAGACTTGCAGGATCAGACTGGAAGCACATGCTAAAACCAAAAAGGCCATCTATGGCTGTGACAGCTCGCTGGGCACCGGGTGGCAATAGCTGGAGAACTGCACTGCCAAAAAGGTTCCTTCGTGCTGGTGCTGCTCCTGGCCTTGCGCAGGACCATCCCATCCCTCCTGGGCTCTGTCTCTGTCCCAGCACCATGGCATGCACTCTCTGGTGGCCCTCAAAGCTGTGAGGATCTTAATGAGCAACTAAAATACCAGGGGAAAAAGCCAGGCGCTTGCTGATATTAAAGCAAATCTCATTACTAATGTTGTTCCTTGGTGTGCCCGCTGGCTCAGCAAAATGCCCCAGCTCTGCCCTATGTGTCAACATGCATCAAAGTCCTCAGCCAGAGCTTCTGACCAGCGAGCTGGGGTGTGATCAGATGTACAGCCCACACTGGGCTGCAGAATGAGAATATTATTCTCCTGATTTAGTGATTCGAGGCATGAGGAGGATGACATGAGTTGCCAGAGGTTGCAGGTCGGGTCTAGTGCTGCTAATGACTCCAGCTGGAGGGCTGGCACATGGGCACACGTCTGTTCGCTGCCACAGGAGTCGTCACCTGTTTTGGGGTGCAGGTTGGTAGCTGGGGAGCCCTTGCAAATGCAGCGGCTCATCCTGAAGTCTGCACGGGGAGGGAGGCAGGAGGGGACCCTGCGGCTGGGCTGAGCCCCAGCCCTGCTCTCTGGGCAGGCGGGACATTTCTGTAGCACCAGCCCTGGGTTTGGACACACCGGGGGCTCTTACAGCACCTGGGCACTGCCTGGGAGCTGAGAGCAGCAAGCCCCACTCCCCAGCCCTCTCTGTAGTCACAGCTGGGGGCAAAAGGTAGGATTTAAACAGCTGCTGCTCCTGGCCACAGTGCAGATGCTTCCTGTTTGAATTGGGTACAGATCAGGACCAACATAATATTTTAATGGGCTTGTAAAAGCATGGGAACCAGGTCTCAAAGCAGGCTGAGCTTGCCTGTTACTCCAGGCTCCTCCACCAGCTCCGGAGCCCTGTTTTGTCTGGGGCAGGGGAAGCACTTGGGCCAGGGAATTTTTATTTTCTTTCTTTTTTTTTTTTTAAGTTAGCACCTCAGCTACAATTGAAAAAAAAAAAAGCAAGCTTTGACTCTGGGCAGGGTAGAGCTAACTTTCCTTGGGACTACCCAGACAGCTGTGCTAGGTCAAAGAGAGATATAAAGACATCTTTACACTTATAGTGCCCCAAGCTAATTTTTTTCTTGTGCTGCTCTGGGCTATAGGAAATAGTGGTGTGAGGCTGTGGATTTCAGGGCTCTTCAAAAAGCTGAGCCACCTGTCTGCA